>NW_026651760.1:0-47505 GCF_029873635.1 Malania oleifera | reverse complement strand
TTTCGGGTGTTGGTTTAGTGTTTAGGGTCTCCGTTTAGGGTTACGCTTTTAGGTTAAGGGTTGAGGTTTTAGGGGTGTTTAGGGTTGGGATTAGGGTTTTGGGTTTTTATTGAGGGTTTAGGGTTTGGAGTTAGTGTTTAGTGTTTTGGGTTTAAGGGGTTTCGGGTTTTGGATTTAGGTTTTGGATTTAGGGTTTAGGAGTTTAGGGTTACGGTTTCGTGTTTAGTATTTAGGGGTTTCGGGTTTCGGGCTGGGTTTTAGGGTTTAGGGTTAGGGTTTAGGGCTTAAGGTTACAGGGTTTAGGGTTTAGGATTTAGGGTTTAGGACAGAGGGTTTATTGTTTAAGGTTTAGGTTTAGGGTTTAGGTTATAGGGTTTAGGGTTTAGGGTTTGTATTTAGGGTTAGGGTTTAGGGCTTAGCGTTATAGGGTTTAGGGTTTAGGGTTTTGGATTTAGGATTAACGTTAGGATTTGGTGCTTAGGTTTAGGGTTCGGGTTATAGGGTTTAGGGTTTAGGGTTTCTAGATTGGGTGGGGGATTGGGTTAGTGTTGGGTTAAGGTTTAGGGATGGGGGTGGGTTTTTTTATTGTTTTTAGGGTCTAGAAGTTTTTGGTTTATTGTTATGATTAGGGTTGTCGTTTCGGGTTTCGAAATTTAGGGTTTAGTTTTAGGGTGTTAGGAAGTTTAGGGGTTAGGGTTTAGCATATAGTGCTTAGGGTTTAGGGTTTAGGGTTTCGCGTTTAGGGTTTAGGGTTTACGGTTTCGGGTTTTATGGCTTAAGGTTTGGGGGGGTGGTGTTAGTATTTGGGGTTTGGGTTTAGGATTTAGGGTTTAGGGTCTAGGGTATTAGGTTGGTTTAGTGGTGTCGTCGGGTTTAGGGTTTTAGGTGCTGTCTTAGCGGTTATTTTGGGAAGGTAAGGAGGTTTCGGTTTCTGGGTGGGTTGGGCGTTAGGTGTGTTTGTAAGTGTTGTTTGGGTTAAAAGGTTAGGTTTTGGGATTTAGGGTTTTGGATTTAGGGCTCAGGGTTTTAGGGTTACGGTTCGTGTTTAGTATTAGTATTAGGGTTTGGGGTCTTGGTCGTTTATGGTTTAGTTTAGGAGTTTTGGTTTAGTGATTGTAGGTTGTAGGGTTAGTGGTCTTGGTATTTCTGTGGTGTTAGGGGTTTAGGGTTGTTTTTGTTTGAGGTTTTATGGGTTTAGGTATTGTGTGTAGGTTTAGGGTTTAGGGTTGTGGTATTAAGGGTTTAGGGTTGTAGGGTTTAGCGTTTTATGGTTTATTGTTTAGATGTTTGTTGGATTAGGATTTTACGGTTTCATGTTTTGGTGCTTATGATTTTAGGGTTAGGTTAATAGGGGTGGTTAGGTTTAGAGTTCCTAATTGGTTTTTTGGGATTTTGGGTGAGTGTGTTTTGGGTTGTAGGTTTATTTTGATGGGGTTGATTGTTTTTAAGGGTCCTAGAGTTTTTGTTTTTTTGATTTAATGGCTTAGTGTTAGGGTTTAGTCATTAGGTTTAGTTTTAGGTGTTTAGATGCTTTAGTGGTTTAGGGTTTCTCATCTAGGGTTAGGTTTTTTATTATAGTGGTTTAATCGTATTGAGTTGTTTTGTTAGGGTTTGACCGTTTTGAAGGTTTATTGCTTTAAGGTTTGTGGGTGTGTGGTGTTAGTATTTGGGTTTGGGGTTTTAGGAATCTTTGGGGTTTTTATAGGTGCCTAAGTGGTATTAGTTTTTGGTTTATGTGCTTCTTGTTCTCCGTTTTAGGCGTAACGCGATATTATGTTATAGTGGTTTTAAGGGTTTTTAGGGTTTTAGGTTTGTTGATAGGGTTTTGGTTTTAGGGTTTAGGTGGGCTGTTTAGTTTAAGGTGTTTTGTGTTTTAGGATGGTTTAGGGTTTTTGGATTTAGGTTGTTGCTTGATTTAGGGGTAGGGAGTTTAGGTGTTTAGGGTTGCGTGGTTTAGTAGTTGGGTTTAGGGTTTAGGGTTTTAGGGTTTAGGGTTTGGGGTGTAGGGTTTAGGGTTTAGGATTTAGGGTTTAGGGTTTTAGTGTCTTGGGTTTAGGGTTTAGGGTTTAGGGTTTTTTTTTGTTTAGGGTTTAGGGTTTAGGGTTTAGGGTTTAGGGTTTAGGGTTAGGGTTTTGGTTTAGGGTTTAGGGTTTAGGGTTTTGGGTTTTGGGTTTAGTGTTTAAGGTTTTTGGATTAGGATTTACGGTTTCAGGTTTTAGTGCTTATGGTTTAGGGTTTAGGGTTATAGGGTTTTGGGTTTAGAGTTTCTAGATTTGGGTTTGGGGATTGGGGTTAGTGTTTAGGTTTAAGGTTTAGGGATGGGGGTTTATTGTTTTTAGGGTCTAGAGTTTAGGGTTTACGATTTAGGGCTTAGGGTTTAGGGTTTAGCATTTTGGGTTTAGGTTTTAGGTGTTTAGGCTTTAGGGTTTAGGGTTTAGCATAGAGGGGTTAGGGTTTGGATTTAGGGTTTAGCGTTTAGGGTTTTAGGGTTTACGGTTTGGGGTTTATGGCTTAAGGTTTGGGGGGGTGGTGTTAGTATTTGGGGTTTTGGGTTTAGGATTTAGGGTTTAGGGTCTAGGGTATTAGGGTTTTGGGTTTAGTGCTTAGGGTCTCCGTTTTAGGGCTTACGATTTTAGGTTATAGGGTTTAGGGTTTTAGGGTTTTAGGGTTTGGGATTTAGGGTTTTGGGTTTAGGGTTTAGGGTTTGGCGTTTAGTGTTTAGTGTTTTGGGTTTAAGGTTTCGGGTTTTGGATTTAGGGTTTTGGATTTAGGGGTTAGGGTTTAGGGTTTAGGGTTTCGTGTTTAGTATTTAGGGTTTAGGGTTTAGGGTCTTGGGTTTAGGGTTTAGGGTTTAAGGTTTAGGGTTTAGGATTTAGGGTTTAGGGTTTAGTGTCTTGTATTTAGGGTTTAGGGTTTAGGGTTTTTTTGTTTAGGGTTTAGGGTTTAGGGTTTAGGGTTTAGGGTTTAGGGTTTAGGGTTTTGGTATTAGGGTTTAGGGTTTAGGGTTTAGCGTTTAGGGTTTAGTGTTTAAGGTTTTTGGATTAGGATTTACGGTTTCAGGTTTTAGTGCTTATGGTTTAGGGTTTAGGGTTATAGGGTTTTGGGTTTAGAGTTTCTAGATTTGGGTTTGGGGATTGGGGTTAGTGTTTGGGTTTAAGGTTTAGGGATGGGGGTTTATTGTTTTTAGGGTCTAGAGTTTAGGGTTTACGATTTTGGGCTTAGGGTTTAGGGTTTAGCATTTAGGGTTTAGGTTTTAGGTGTTTAGGCTTTAGGGTTTAGGGTTTAGCATATAGGGGTTAGGGTTTGGATTTAGGGTTTAGCGTTTAGGGTTTTAGGGTTTACGGTTTGGGGTTTATGGCTTAAGGTTTGGGGGGTGGTGTTAGTATTTGGGGTTTTGGGTTTAGGATTTAGGGTTTAGGGTCTAGGGTATTAGGGTTTTGGGTTTAGTGCTTAGGGTCTCCGTTTTAGGGCTTACGATTTTAGGTTATAGGGTTTAGGGTTTTAGGGTTTTAGGGTTTGGGATTTAGGGTTTTGGGTTTAGGGTTTAGGGTTTGGCGTTTAGTGTTTAGTGTTTTGGGTTTAAGGTTTCGGGTTTTGGATTTAGGGTTTTGGATTTAGGGTTTAGGGTTTAGGGTTTAGGGTTTCGTGTTTAGTATTTAGGGTTTAGGGTTTAGGGTTTTGGGTTTAGGGTTTAGGGTTTAGGGTTTAGGGTTTAGGGTTTAGGGTTTAGGGTTTAGTGTCTTGTATTTAGGGTTTAGGGTTTAGGGTTTTTTTGTTTAGGGTTTAGGGTTTAGGGTTTAGGGTTTAGGGTTTAGGGTTTAGGGTTTTGGTATTAGGGTTTAGGGTTTAGGGTTTAGCGTTTAGGGTTTAGTGTTTAAGGTTTTTGGATTAGGATTTACGGTTTCAGGTTTTGGTGCTTATGGTTTAGGGTTTAGGGTTATAGGGTTTAGGGTTTAGAGTTTCTAGATTTGGGTTTGGGGATTGGGGTTAGTGTTTGGGTTTAAGGTTTAGGGATGGGGGTTTATTGTTTTTAGGGTCTAGAGTTTAGGGTTTACGATTTTGGGCTTAGGGTTTAGGGTTTAGCATTTAGGGTTTAGGTTTTATGTGTTTAGGCTTTAGGGTTTAGGGTTTAGCATATAGGGGTTAGGGTTTGGATTTAGGGTTTAGCGTTTAGGGTTTTAGGGTTTACGGTTTGGGGTTTATGGCTTAGGGTTTGGGGTGTGGTGTTAGTATTTGGGGTTTTGGGTTTAGGATTTAGGGTTTAGGGTCTAGGGTATTAGGGTTTTGGGTTTAGTGTTTAGGGTCTCCGTTTTAGGGCTTACGATTTTAGGTTATAGGGTTTAGGGTTTTAGGGTTTTAGGGTTTGGGATTTAGGGTTTTGGGTTTAGGGTTTAGGGTTTGGCGTTTAGTGTTTAGTGTTTTGGGTTTAAGGTTTCGGGTTTTGGATTTAGGGTTTTGGATTTAGGGCTTAGGGTTTAGGGTTTAGTGTTTAGTGTTTAGTATTTAGGGTTTAGGGTTTAGGGTCTTGGGTTTAGGGTTTAGTGTTTAGGGTTTAGGGTTTAGAATTTAGGATTTAGGGTTTAGTGTCTAGTATTTAGGGCTTGGTGTTTAAGTTTTAGGGTTTGGGTTTTAGGTGTTTAGGGTTTAGGGTTTAGGTTTTAGGCGTTAAGGTTTTAGGGTTTAGGGTTCAGGGTTTTGGGTTTAGTGTTTAAGGCTTTTAGGGTCTACGATTTAGGGTTTAAGGGTTTAGGGTTTAGGGTTTAGGGTTTTAGGGTTTAGGGTTTAGGGTTTTAGGGTTTGGGGTTTAGGGTTTAGGGTTTGGGGGTTAAGGGTTTACGGTTTAGGGTTTAGGGTTTAGGGTTTAGTGTTTAGTTTTTAGGGTTTACGGTTTAGGGTTTGGGAGTTAGTGTTTAGGGTTTGGGGTTTGCGGTTTAGGGTTTAGGGTTTAGGGTTTAGGGTTTACGGTTATGGG
This sequence comes from Malania oleifera, assembly GCF_029873635.1. Lineage (NCBI taxonomy): Eukaryota > Viridiplantae > Streptophyta > Magnoliopsida > Santalales > Ximeniaceae > Malania > Malania oleifera. The sequence goes on along the minus strand of NW_026651760.1, from coordinate 42,533 downwards.
TTTATCGTTTAGGGTTTAGGGTTTAGGATTTAGGGTTTGGTGTTTAGGGTTTTGGATTTAGGGTTTGGTTTTTAGGGAATTAGGGTTTAGGGTTTAGGGTTTAGGGTTTAGTGTTTTGTATTTAGGTTTTAGGGTTTAGGGTTTGGAATTTAGGGTTTAGTGTTTTATGGTTTGGGGTTTAGGGTTTGGGTTTAGGGTTTAGGGTTTAGGGTTTATGGTTTAAGGTTTAGGGTTTTAGGTTAGGGTTTAAGGTTTAGTGTCAAGGGCTTAGGGTTTTGGGTTTAGGGTTTAGGTTTTAGGTGTTTGGGGTTTTGGGTTTTGGGTTTAGGGTTTAGGGTTTAGGGTTTATGCTTTAGGGTTTTGGGTTAGGGTTTAGGGTTTAGTGTCAAGGGCTTAGGTTTTAAGGTTTAGGGTTTAGGTTTTAGGTGTTTAGGGTTTAGGGGCTTAGGTTTTACGATATAGGGTTTAGGGTTTTGGGTTTAGGGTTTAGGGTTTAGGTATTAGGGTTTATAGGTTAGGGTTTTGGGTTTGGGTTTAGGGTTTAGTGTCAAGGGTTTAGGGTTTAAGGTTTAGGGTTTAGGTTTTCGGTGTATAGGGTTTGGGGTTTAGAGTTTAGGGTTTAGGGCTTTAGGTTTTAGGGTTTAGGGTTTAGAGCTTAGGGTTTAGGGTTTAGGGTTTATGGTTTAGGGTTTAGTGTTTAGGGTTTTTAGGGTCTACGGTTTAGGGTTTTAGGGTTTGGGGTTTAGGGTTTAGGGTTAGGGTTTAGGGTTTAGTGTTTAGTATTTAGGGTTTAGGGTTTGGGTTTTGGGATTTAGTGTAGGGTTTGGGTTTTAGGGTTTCGGGTTTACGGTTTAGTGTTATGGGTTTCAGGGTTTGGGTTAAGGGTTTAGGGAATTAGGGTTTAGGCTTTAGGGTTTAGGGTTTAGTGTTTTGTATTTAGGATTTAGGGTTTAGGGTTTAGAATTTAGAATTTAGGGTTTTGTGTTTTATGGCTTAGGGTTTAGGGTTTGGGTTTAGGGTTTAGGGATTATGGTTTAGTGTCAAGGGCTTGGGGTTTAGGGTTTAGGGTTTAGGTTTTAGGTGTTTGGGGTTTTGGGTTTTGGGTTTTGGGTTTAGGGTTTAGGGTTTAGGGTTTAGGGTTTAGGGTTTATGGTTTAGGGTTTTGGGGTAGGGTTTAGGGTTTAGTGTCAAGGGCTTAGGTTTTAAGGTTTAGGGTTTAGGTTTTAGGTGTTTAGGGTTTAGGGGTTTAGGTTTTAGGATATAGGGTTTAGGGTTTAGGGTTTTGGGTTTTGGGTTTAGGGTTCAGGGTTTAGGTATTAGGGTTTATGATTTAGGGTTTTGGGTTAGGGTTTAGGGTTTAGTGTCAAGGGTTTAGGGTTTAAGGTTTTGGGTTTAGGTTTTAGATGTTTAGGGTTTAGGGTTTAGAGTTTAGGGTTTATGGGTTTAGGTTTTCGGGTTTAGGGTTTGGGGCTTAGGGTTTATGGTTTAGGGTTTAGGGTTTATGGTTTAGGGTTTAGTGTTTAGGGTTTTTAGGGTCTACGATTTAGGGTTTAAGGGTTTAGGGTTTAGGGTTTAGGGTTTAGGGTTTAGGGTTAGGGTTTAAGGTTTAATGTTTAGTATTTAGGGTTTAGGGTTTAGGTTTTGGGATTTAGTGTAGGGTTTGGGTTTTAGGGTTTCGGGTTTACGGTTTAGGGTTATGGGATTACCGTTTAGGATTTAGGGTTTAGGGTTTAGGGTTTAGGGTTTGGTGTTTAGGGTTTTGGTTTTACGGTTTAGGGTTTTGGGTTTTTGAGTTTAGGGTTTGGGGAATTAGGGTTTACGGTTTTGGGTTTAGGGTTTAGGGTACAGTGTTTAGGGTTTTGGGTTTATGGTTTAGGGTTTTGGGTTAGGGTTTAGGGTTTAGTGTCATGGGCTTAGGGTTTAAGGTTTAGGGTTTAGGTTTTAGGTGTTTAGGGTTTAGGGTTTAGAGTTTAGGGTTTAGGGGTTTAGGTTTTAGTGTTTAGGGTTTAGAGTTTAGGGTTTATGGTTTAGGGTTTGGTGTTTAGGTTTTTTAGGATCTACAGTTTAGGGTTTAAGGGTTTAGGGTTTAGGGTTTAGGGTTTAGGGTTTAGTCTTTAGTATTTAGGGTTTAGGGTTTAGGGTTTAGGGTTTGGGATTTAGTGGAGGGTTTGGGATTTAGGGTTTCGGGTTTACAGTTTAGTGTTATGGGTTTAGGGTATAGGGTATAGGGTTTAGGGTTTGGGGTTTAGGGTTTAGGGTTTAAGGTTATGAGATTAGCGTTTAGGGTTTAGGGTTTAGGGTTTAGGGTTTAGGGTTTGGTGTTTAGGGTTTTGGGTTTACGGTTTACGGTTTAGGGTTTTTGGGTTTAGGGTATGGGGAGTTAGGGTTTAGGATTTACGGTTTAGTGTTTAGTATTTAGGGTTTAGGGGTTAGTGTATTATGCTTTAGGGTTTAGGGTTTGGGTTTAGTGTTTAGGGTCTCGAGTTTAGGGTTTAAGGTTTAGGGTTTAGGGTTTTAGGGTTTAGGGCTTATGATTTAGGGTTTGGGGTTTAGGGTTTAGGGTTTTGGGTTTAGGGTTTATGGCTTATGGTTTAGGGTTTAGGGTTTTGGGTTTAGTGTTTTGTGTTTAGGGTTTAGGGTTTTGGGTTTTGTGTTTGGGGTTTAGGGTTTAGGGTTTTGGGTTTTGGATTTATGGTTTAGGGTTTTGGGTTTAGGGTTTTGGATTTAGGGTTTAGGGTTTAGGGTTTTAAGGTTTAGGGTTTAAGGTTTAGGTTTTAGGATTTAGTGTTTATTATTTTGCGTTTGGGGTTATGGGTTTATGGTTTCGTGTTTAAGGTCTGGATTTTGGGTTTAGGGGTTACGGTTTAGGGTTTATTGTTTTGGATTTAGGGTTTAGTGTTTTGTATTTAGGGTTTTGAGTTTACGATTTAGAGTCTAGGGTTAGGGTATTGAGGTTTAGGGTTTAGGGTTTTGGGCTTAGTGTTTAGGGTCTCGGGTTTAGGTTTTGGCGTTTAGGGATATAGGGTTTTGATTTTTGGGTTTTAGGGTTTATGGTTTAGGGTTTAGGCTTTAAGGTTTAGTGTTTAGTATTTTGGGTTTAAGGTTTATGGTTTAATGTTTAGTATTTAGGGTTTAGGGTTTCAGGTTATGGGTTTATGGTTTAGGGTTTAGGGTTTTGGGTTTAGGGTTTAGGGTTTAGGGTTATGGGTTTAGCGTTTAGGGTTTAGGGTTTGGGGTTTAGGGTTTTGTGTTTTGGGTTTTCGATTTAGGTTTTAGGGTTTAGGGTTTTTGGGTATAGGGTTTAGGGAATTAGTGTTTAGGGTTTAGGGTTTAGTGTTTAGTATTTAGGGTTTAGGGTTTTGAATTTAGGGTTTAGTGTTTAGTGTATTATGGTTTAGGGCTTGGGGTTTCAGTTTAGTGTTTAGGGTCTCGGGTTTAGGGCTTAGGGTTTAGGGTTATAGGGTTTTGGGTTTAGGGTTTTTAAGTTTAAGGCTTATGGTTTAGGGTTTAGGGTTTAGGGTTTGGGGTTTTGGGTTTGGTTTAGGGCTTACGGTTTAGGGTTGAGGGTTTAGAATTTAGTGTTTAGTGTTTAGTATTTAAGGTTTTGGGTTTTGGGTTTAAGGTTTTGGGTTTTGGGTTTTGGGTTTAGGGTTTTGGGTTTTGCGTTTAGGGATTGGTGTTCGGGGTTTTGGATTTAGGGTTTTCGGTTTTGGATTTAGGGTTTAGGGTTTAGGGTTTTGAATTTAGGGTTTAGGGTTTAGGGTTTTTGGGTTTAGGGTTTAGGGTTTAGGGTTTAGGGTTTAGGGTTTTAGGGTTTAGGGTTTAGGGTTTATGGTTTAGGGTTTACGGTTTAGTGTTTAGTATTTAGGGTTTATGGTTTAGGATTCAGGGTCTACAGTTTAGGGTATTAAGGTTTAGGGTTTTGGGTTTTGGGTTTACTGTTTAGGCTCTTGAGTTTAGGGTTCAACGTTTAGGGAGATAGGGTTTAGGGTTTAGGTTTTGGGGTTAGGGTTTATGCTTTAGGGTTTGGGGTTTTTTGATCAAGGGTTTGTTGGTTTGTGTTTTGGATTTGGAGTTTAGGGTTTAGGGTTACGGTTTGGGGTTTTGTTTTTAGGGTTTAGGGTTTAGGGTTACAGTTTAGGTTTTAGGGTTTGGGGTTTAGGTGTTTACGTTTTAAGGTTTAGGTTTTTTGGTTTAGGGTTTGGGGTTTACGGTTTAATGTTTAGGGTTTAGTGTTTTGGATTTAGGGTTTACGGTTTAGCATTTAGGGTTTTAGGGTTTGGGGTTTAGGGTTTAGGGTTTTGGGTTTAGCGTTTAGTATTTAGGGTTTAGGGTTTGTGGTTTAGGGTTTTCGATTTTTGGTTTCAGGTTTAAGGTTTAGTGTTAAGGGTCTAGGGCTTAGGGTTTAGGGTTTAGGCTTTAGTGTTTTGGATTTAGGGTTTACGATTTCGGGTATTAGTGTTTAGGGTTTAGGGTTTAGGGTTTAGTGTTTAGTATTTAGGGTATAGTGTTTTGGGTTTTGGGTTTTGGGTTTAGGGTTTAGGGTTTACTATTTAGTATTTAGGGTTTAGGGTTTCAGGTTTTGGCTTATGGGTTTAGGGTTTAGGGTTTAGAGTTTACGGTTTAGGGTTTAGGATTTTGGGTTTTGGGTTTAGAGTTGAGGGTTTAATGTTTAGGGTTTAGTGTTTAGGATTTAGGATTTAGGATTTAGGATTTAGGGTATCGGGTTTTAGGGTTTCGAGTTTAGGGTTTTGGGTTTGGGGGTTTAGGTTTAGGGTTTAGGGTTTCTGGTTTAGGGTTTTAGGGTTTGGGATTTAGGGTTTAAGGTTTAGGGTTTAGGGTTTAGGGTTTTGTGTTTAGTATTTTGGGTTTAGGGTTTAGGGTTTTGGATTTAGGTCTTAGGGTTTTGGGTTTAGAGTTTAGTGTTTAGTATTTAGGGTTTTGGGTTTTAGGTTTTTGGTTTAGGGTTCAGGTTTTAGGGTTTTGGGTTTTGGGTTTTGGGTTAGGGTTTTGTGATAAGTGTCTAAGCCTTGGGGTTGAAGTTTTAGGGTTTAGGTTTTAGGTGTTTAGGGTTTAGAGTTTAGGTTTTAGGCGTTGAGGTTTTAGGGTTTCGGGTTTAGGGTTTAGGGTTGATGGTTTTGGGTGTAGTGTTTAGGGTTTTTACGGTCTACGATTTTGTGTTTAAGGGTTTAGGGTTTAGAATTTAGGGTTTAGGGGTTAGGGTTTCAGTGTTTGGGGTTTAGGGTTTTTGGTTTAGGGTTTAGGGTTTTCGGTTTAGGGTTTAGGGTTTAGGGTTTTAGGGTTTGGGGTTTAGGGTTTAAGGGTTTAGGGTTTAGGGTTTGGGGTTTAGTGTTTAGTATTTAGGGTTTAGGGTTTAGGGTTTGAAAGTTAGTGTTTGGGGTTTGGGGTTTAGGGTTTACGATCTAGGGTATAGGGTTTAGGGTTTAGAGTTTACGGTTATGGGTTAAGCGTTTAGGGTTTAGGGTTTGGTGTTTAGGGTTTTGGATTTAAGGTTTAGGGTTTAGCGTTTTTTGGTTTAGGGTTTAGGGTTTAGGGTTTAGGGTTTAGTGTTTAGTATTTAGGGTTTAGGGTTTAGGATTTAGGGTTTAGGGTTTAGTGTATTATGGTTTAGGGTTTAGGGTTTGGGTGTAGTGTTTAGGGTCTCGGGTTTAGGGTTTAGGGTTTAGGGTTATAGGGTTTAGGGTTTAGGGTTTAGTGCTTAGGGTTTAGGGTTAAGGGTTTTGGGTTCAGGGTTTATGGTTTAGGGTTTTGGGTTAGGGTTTAGGGTTTAGTGTCAAGGGCTTAGGGTTTATGGTTTAGGGTTTAGGTTTTAGGTGTTTAGGGTTTAGGGTTTAGAGTTTAGGGTTTAGGGGTTTAGGTTTTAGGGTTTAGGGTTTGGGGTTTACGGTTTAGGGTTTAGTGTTTAGGGTTTTTAGGGTCTACGGTTTAGGGTTTAAGGGTATAGGGTTAGGGTTTAGGGTTTAGTGTTTTGTATTTAGGGTTTATGGTTTAGTGTTCTTGGTTTAGGGTTTAGGGTTTTGGTTATAGGGTTTAGGGTTTGGGGTTTAGGGTTTTGGGTTTAAGGTTACGTGTTTAGCATTTAGGGTTTAGGGTTTAGGGTTTGGGGTTTGGTGTTTGGGGTTTAGGGTTTACGATTTAGTGTTTAGTATTTAGGGTTTAGGGGTTAGTGTATTATGCTTTAGGGTTTAGGGTTTGGGTTTAGTGTTTAGGGTCTCGGGTTTAGGGTTTAGGGTTTAGGGTTTAGGGTTTAGGGTTTTAGGGTTGAGGGCTTATGGTTTAGGGTTTAGGGTTTTGGGTTTAGGGTTTAGGGTTTAGGGTTTATGGCTTATGGTTTTGGGTTTAGGGTTTTGGGTTTAGTTTTTAGTATTTAGGGTTTAGGGTTTCGGGTTTTGGGTTTAGGGTTTAAGGTTTAGGGTTTAGGGTTTAGGGTTTAGGGTTTAGGGTTTAGGGTTTAGGGTTTAGCGTTTAGGGTTTAATGTTTGGGGTTTTGGATTTTGGGTTTGAGGTTTAGGGTTTAGGGTTTTGAGTTTTGGGTTTTGGATTTATGGTTTTGGGTTTTGGGTTTAGGGTTTTGGATTTAGGGTTTAGGGTTTAGGGTTTTAGGGTTTAGGGTTTAGGGTTTAAGGTTTAGGTTTTAGGATTTAGTGTTTATTATTTTTCGTTTAGGGTTATGGGTTTATGGTTTCGTGTTTAATATTTGGATTTAGGGTTTAGGGGTTAGGGTTTTGGGTTTAGGGTTTATGGTTTAGGATTTTGGGTTTAGTGTTTTTTATTTAGGGTTTAGGGTTTAGGATTTAGAGTCTAGGGTTTAGGGTATTCAGGTTTAGGGTTTAGGGTTTTGGGTTTTGTGATTAGGGTCTCGGATTTAGGGTTTAGCATTTAGGGATATGGGGTTTTTGGTTTAGGGTTTAGGGTGTAGCTTTTAAGGTTTAGTGTTTAATGTTTTGGGTTTAGGGTTTATGGGTTAATGTTTAGTATTTAGGGTTTAGATTTTCGGGTTTTGGGTTTAGGGTTTAGGGTTTAGGGTTATGGGTTTAGCATTTAGGGTTTAGGGCTTGGGGTTTAGGGTTTTGGGTTTTGGGTTTTGGATTTAGGGTTTAGGGTTTAGAGTTTTTGGGTTTAGGGTTTAGGAAATTTGTGTTCAGGGTTTAGGATTTAGTGTTTAGTATTTAGGGTTTAGGGTTTAGGGTTTAGGATTTAGTGTTTAGTGTATTTTGGTTTTGGGCTTGGGGTTTGTGTTTAGTTTTTAGGGGCTCGGGTTTAGGGCTTAGGGTTTTGGGTTATAGGGTTTTGGGTTTCGGGTTTTTAGGTTTATGGCTTATGGTTTAGGGTTTAGGGTTTGGGGTTTAGGGTTTAGGGTTTAAGTTTTAAGGTTTAAGGTTTAGGGCTTACGGTTTAGGGTTGAGGGTTTAGAGTTTAGTGTTTAGTGTTTAGTATTTAAGGGTTAGGGTTTTGGGTTTGGGGTTTTGGGTTTAGGGTTTAGGGTTTAGGGTTTTGGGTTTGGGGTTTAGGGTTTTGCATTTAGGGATTGGTGTTTTGGGTTTTGGATTTAGGGTTTTAGTTTTAGGATTTAGGGTTTTGGATTTAGGGTTTAGGGTTTAGGGTTTGGGGTTTTGGATATAGGATTTTGGCTTTAGGGTTTAGGGTTTAGGGTTTAGGGTTTACGTTTTCGGCTTTAGTGTTTAGTATTTAGCGTTTAGGGTTTAGGGTTTGGGGTTTAGGGTTTAGGGTTTAGGGTTTAGGGTTTGGGGTATAGGGTTTTGGGTTTAGGGTTTAGGGTTTATGGTTTAGGGTTTAGGGTTTAGTGTTTAGTATTTAGAGTTTATGGTTTAGGATTTAGGGTCTACGGTTTAGGGTATTAAAGTTTAGGGTTTAGGGTTTTGGGTTCACTATTTAGGCTCTCGACTTTAGGGTTCTGCGTTTAGGGTTATAGGGTTTAGGGTTTAGGATTTTAGGGTTTAGGGTTTAGGGTTTATGGTGTAGTGTTTAGTATTTAGGGTTTAGGGTTTCGGGTTTTGGGTTTAGGGTTTTTGGTTTAGGGTTTAGGGTTTTGGGTTTTGGGTTTTGGGTTTTTGGTTTTGGGTTTAGGGTTTAGGGTTTAGCATTTAGTTCTTAGGGTTTTTGGTTTAGGATTTAGGGTCTCGGGTTTTGGGTTTAAGGTTTAGGGTTTAGGGCTTAGGGCTTAGGGTTTACGATTATAGGGTTTGGGGTTTAGGGTTTGGGGGTTTTGGGTTCGGGGTTTGGGGTTAGGTTTTGTGTATTGGTTTTAGGGTTTGGGGTTTTGTGTTTTTAGGGTCTAGGGTTTAGGGTTTAGGGTTGTGGGGTTTAGGGTTTACGGTAGCGGGTTTAGGGTTTAGGATTTGGTTTAGGGTTTTGGTTTAGTGTTTACTATTTTTATGGTCTACGATTTACGATTTAGGGTTTAGGGTTTAGGGTTTTCGGTTTAGGATTTAGGATTTAGGGTTTAGTGGTTTGGGTTTTCGGTTTAGGGTTTTAGGTTTTAGGGTTTAGGGTTTAGGGTATAGGGCGTAGGGTTTAGTGTTTAGTATTTAGGGCTTACGTTTTAGGATTTAGCGTTTAGTGTTTAGGGTATCAGGGTTTAGTGTTTAGGGTTTAGGGTTTAGGGTTTTCGGTTTGGGGTGTAGGGTTTAGGGTTTACGGTTCTGGGTTTAGTGGTTTGGGTTTTGAGTTTAGGGTTTAGGGTCTTGGGTTTTAGGGTTCAACATTTAGGGCTTAAGGTTTAGTGTTTAGTATTTAGGGCTTACGGTTCTGGATTTAGCGTTTAGGTTTTGGGGTATTAGGGTTTACGGTTTAGGGTTAAAGGTTTAGTGTTTAGGGTTTCGTGTTTGGGCTTCAGGGTTTAGGTTTATTGGGTTTCGGGTCTAGTGTTTTGGGTTTGGGGTTAGTGTTTAGGTTTTAGGGTTTAGGTTTTACGGTTTAGGGTTTAGGGTTTAGGGTTTAGGTTTTAGGGTTTAAGGTTTAGTTGTTTAGGTTTTTGGGTTTAGGTTTTAGGGTTTAGGTTTTATGGTTTAAGGGTTTAGGTTTTCGGTTTTAGGGTTTAGGGTTTAGTGTTTTGGGTTTAGGATTTAGGGTTTGGGGTTTAGTGTTTAGGATTTAGGGTTTAGGGTTTTGGGTTTAGGGTTTTGGATTTTGGGTTAAAGGGTTTAGGGTTTTGGGTTTGGGCTTTAGGTTTTGGGGTTAGGGTGTATGGTTTAGGGTTTAGGGTTTTTTTGGTCTAGGGTTTAGGATTACGGTTTGGGATTTAGTTTTTAGGGTTTAGGGTTTAGGATTACGGTTTAGGGTTTAGTTTTTAGGGTTTAGGGTTTAGGGTTTACGGTTTAGGATTTACGTGTTTAGGTTTTTGGGTTTAGGTTTTTGGGTTTTGGGTTTGTGGTTTACGATTTTCGGTTTAGGGTTTAGGGTTTTTGATCTAGGGTTTAGGGTTTAGGGTTTAGGGTTTAGGATTTAGGGTTCCAGGTTTAGCGTTTAGAATTTAGCATTTAGTACTTATGGTTTTGGGGTTTTGATTTTCGGTTTCGGGGTTAAGGTTTAGTGTTTAGGGTATAGGGTTTAGGGTTTACGGGTTAGGGTTTAGGGTTTAAGGTTTAAGGTTTAGGGTTTAGGGTTTAGGGTTTAGTGTTTTGGATTTAGGGTTTACGATTTGGGGTATTAGGGTTTAGGGTTTAGTATTTAGTATTTAGGGTATAGCGTTTATGGTTTAGGGTTTTGGGTTTAGGGTTTAGGGTTTACTATTTAGTATTTAGGGTTGAGGGTTTCAAGTTTTGGCTTATGGGTTTAGAGTTTAGGGTTTAGGGTTTAGGATTTTGGGTTTTGGGTTTAGTGTTTAGGGTTTTGGATTTAGGATTTAGGGTATCGGGTTTTAGGGTTTCGAGTTTAGGGTTTAGGGTTTGGGGGTTTAGGGTTTTAGGGTTGAGGTTTAGGGTTTAGTGTTTAGTGTTTAGTATTTTGGGTTTAGCGTTTAGGGTTTTGGATTTAGGGCTTAGGGTTTGGGGTTTAGAATTTAGTGTTTAGTATTTAGGGTTTAGGGTTTTTGGTTTTGGATTTAGCGTTCAGGATTTAAAGTTTAGGGTTTAGGGCTTAGGGTTTTGCATTAGGGTTTAGGGTTAGGTGTCTAGGGCTCGGGGTTTAAGTTTTGGGGTTTGGGTTTTAGGTGTTTAGGGTTTAGGGATTTGGTTTTAGGCGTTTAGGTTTTAGGGTTTAGTGTTTAGGGTTTTTAGGGTCTACGGTTTAGGGTTTAAGGGTTTCGGGTTTAGGGTTTAGGGTTTAGGGTTTTAGTGTTTAGGGTTTAGGGTTTAGGGTTTTGCGTTTTGGGTTTAGGGTTTAGGGTTTAGGGTTTTAGGGTTTGGGGTTTAGTGTCTGGGGTTTATGGTTTAGGGTTTAGGGTTTAGGATTGAAGGGTTTAGGGTTCAGGGTTTAGGGTTTAGGGTATTAGGGTTTAGGGTTTAGTGTTTGGGTTTAGTGCTTAGGGTCTCGGGTTCATCGGTTTAGGGTTTAGGGTTATAGGGTTTAGGGTTTACGGTTTTAAGGTTTAGGGTGTATGGTTTAGGGTTTAGTGTTTAGGGTTTACGGTTTAGGGTTTAGGGTTTAGTGTTTAGTATTTAGGGTTTAGGGTTTGGGGTTTAGGGTTTAAGGTTTAGGGTTTAGGGTTTTGGTATTAGGGTTTAGGGTTTAGTGTATTAGGATTTAGGGTTTTGGGTTTAGGGTTTTGGGTTAGGGTTTAGGGTTTAGTGTCAAGGGCTTAGGGTTAAGGTTTAGGGTTTAGGTTTTAGGTGTTTAGGGTTTACGGTTTAGGGTTTAGGGTTTAGGGTTAAGGGGTTTAGGTTTTAGGGTTTAGGGTTTTGGGTTTTGGGTTTTGTGTTTAGGGTTTGGGGTTTAGGGTTTAGGGTTTAGGGTTTATGGTTTAGGGTTTTGGGTTAGGGTTTAGGGTTTAGTGTCAAAGGCTTAGGGTTTAAGGTTTAGGGTTTAGGGTTTAGAGTTTAGGGTTAAGGGTTTAAGTTTTAGGGTTTAGGGTTTTGGGTTTATGGTTTAGGGTTTACTGTTTAGGGTTTTTAGGGTCTACAGTTTAAGGTTTAAGGGTTTGGGGTTTAGGGTTTAGGGTTAGGGTTTAGGGTTTAGGGTTTAGGGTTTAGTATTTAGTATTTTGGGTTTTGGGTTTTGGGCTTTGGGTTTGGGATTTAGTGTTTAGGGTTTGGGGTTTAGGGTTTAGGGTTTAGGGTCTAGTGATATGGGTTTAGGGTTTAGAGTTTAGGGTTTAGGGTATACAGTTTAGGGTTTGGGGTTTAGGGTTTAGGGTTACGGTTTTAGCTTTTAGGGTTTAGGGTTTAGGGTTTAGTTTTTAGGGTTTGGTGTTTTGGGTTTTTAATTTAGGGTTTAGGGTTTAAGGTTTTTGGGTTTAGGGTTTAGGGAATTAGGGTTTAGGGTTCACAGTTTTGTGTTTAGCATTTAGGGTTTAGGGTTTAGTGTATTATGCTTTAGGGTTTAGGGTTTGGGTGTAGTGTTTATTGTTTAGGGCTTATGGTTTAGGGTTCTAGGTTCTGGGTTTAGGGTTTGGGTTAAGTGTTTATGGTATAGGGTTATAGGGTTTAGGGTTTCGGGTTATAGGGTTTAGGGTTTTAGGGTTTAGGGCTTATGGTTTAGAGTTTAGGGTTTACGGTTTACGGTTTGGGGTTCTGGGTTTTGGATTTAGGGTTGAGGGTTTATGGCTTGCGGTTTAGGGTTTTGTGTTTTGGGTTTAGTGTTTAGTATTTGGGGTTTAGGGTTTCAGGTTTTGGGTTTAGGGTTTTGGGTTTTGGGTTTAGGGTTTAGGGTTTAGCGTTTAGGGTTTAATGTTTTGGGTTTTGGATTTAGGGTTTTGGGATTTATGGTTTAGGGTTTAGGGTTTAGGATTTAGGGTTTGGGATTTAGGTTTTAGGGACTAGGGTTTTAGGGTTTAGGGTTTAGGATATTGGGTTTAGGTTTTAGGATTTAGTGTTTATTATTTTGCGTTTACGGTTTTGGGTTTGGGGTTTAGTTTTTAGGGTTTAGGGTTTTGGGTTTAGGGTTATAGGTTTAGGGTGTTTAGGTTTTGGGGTTTTTGGTTTATGGTATTAGCTTAGGGTTTTTGATTTAGGGTTTAGGGTTTAAGATTTAGGGTTTTAGGGTTTAGGGTTTAGGGTTTTGGGTTTTGTATTTACCGTTTAGGGTTTAGGGCTTGGGGTTTAGGGTTTAGGGTTTTGGGTTTTGGGTATAGAGTTGAGGGTTTTGGGTTTTGGGTTATAGGTTTAGGGTTTAGGGTTTAGGGTTTAGGGTTTAAGGTTTAGTGCTTAGTATTTTGGGTTTGGGGTTTAGGGTTTAGGGTTTATGGTTTAGTGTTTAGTATTTTGGGTTTAGGGTTTCAGGTTTCGGGTTTTTAGTTTAGGGTTTAGGGTTTAGGGCTTTGGTTTTAGGGTTTGGGGTTTAGGGTCAGGGCTTCAGGTTTTAGGGTTTAGGGTTTAGGGTTTGGTGTTATGGGTTTAGGGTTTAGGGTAAAGGGTTTAGGGTTTTGGGTTATGGTTTTAGCGTTTAGGGTTTAGGGTTTGAGGTTTAGGGTTTTGTGTTTAGGGTTTTAGATTTAGGGTTTAGGGTTTAGGGTTTTTAGGTTTAGGGTTTAAGGAATTAGGGTTTAGGGTTTAGTGTTTAGTATTTAGGGTTTTGGGTTTAGGATTTAGGGTTTAGTGTTTAGTGTATTATGGTTTAGGGTTTGGGGTTTAGGGTTTAGGGTTTAGAGTTTAGGGTTTTGCGTTTAGGGATTAGTTTTTGGGGTTTTGGATTTAGGGTTTTAGGTTTAGGATTTTGGGTTTTGGATTTCGGGTTTAGGGTTTAGGGTTTTGGATTTATGGTTTAGGGTTTAGGGTTTTAGGGTTTTGGATTTAGGGTTTAGGGTTTAGGATTTAGGGTTTAGGGTTTAAGGTTTCGTGTTCAGCGTTTAGCGTTTAGGGTCTGGGGTTAGGTTTTAGTGTTTAGGGTCTAGGGTTTAGGGTTTAGGGTTTAAGGTTGAGGGTTTAAGGTTTAGTGTTTAGTTTTTTTGGTTTAGGGTTGAGGGTTTAGGGTTAGGGTTTATGGTTTAGGGTTAGGGTTTAGGGTTTTAGGGTTTAGGGTTTATTGTTTAGTATTTAGGGCTTAGGGTTTAGGATTTAGGGTTTAGGGTTTCGTATTTATGGTTTAGGGTTTGGGGTTTGGGGTTTTGGGTTTAGGGTTTTGGGTCAGGGTTTAGAGTTTAGTGTCTAGGGTATTGTGTTTAGGGTTAATGGTTTTGGTTTTATGTGTTTAGGGTTTTGGGTTCAGAATTTGGGGTTGACGATTTTTGTTTAAGGTGTTTAGGTTTTAGGGTTTACCACTTTAGGTTTAGGGCTTGGGTTTGGGGTTTAGTGTTTAGGATTTTTAGGGTCTACGATTTAGGGTTTAGGGTTTGGGGATTAGGGTTTTTGGTTTTGGGTTTTGGGTTTAGGCTTTTGGGCTAAGGTTTAGGGTTTAGTGTTTAGGGTTTAGGGTTTAGGGTTTAGGTTTTAGGTGTTTATGGTTTAGGGTTTAGGGTTTTGGGTTTTCGATTTAGGGTTTAGGGTTTAGGGTTTAGGGTTTAGGGTTTACGGTTTACGGTTTAGGGCTTACAATTTAGGGTTTAGGGTTTAGTGGTTTGGGTTTTGGGCTTTGGGTTTAGGGTTTAGGGTTTAGGGTATAGGGCTTAGGGTTTAGTGTTTAGTATTTAGGGCTTACGGTTTAGGAATTAGCGTTTAGGGTTTAGGGTATTAGGGTTTAGTGTTTAGGGTTTAGGGTTGAGGGTTTAGGGTTTAGGTTTTAGGTGTTTAGGGTTTAGGGTTTAGGGTTTAGGGTTTAGGGTTTTCGGTTTAGGGTTTATGGTATAGGGTTTGCTGTTTAGGGTTTAGGGTTTAGTGGTTTGGGTTTAGGGTTTAGGGTTTTGGGTTTAGGGTTTTAGGGTTTAGGGTTTCGAGTTTAGGGCTTAGGGTTTAGTGTTTAGTATTTAGGGCTTACGGTTTAGGATTTAGCATTTAGGGTTTGGGGTATTAGGGTTATAGGTTTAGTGTTTAGGGTTTCAGGTTTGGGCTTTAGGGTTTGGGTTTATAGGGTTTAGGGTTTTGGGTTTTGGGTCTAGAGTTTAGGGTTTGGGGTTAGGGTTTAGGTTTTAGGGTTTAGGGTTTAGGTTATAGGGTTTAGGTTGTAGGGTTTAGGGTTTAGGTTATAGGGTTTAGGTTGTAGGGTTTAGGGTTTAAGGTTTAGGGTTTAAGGTTTAGTGTTTAGTATTTTGTGTTTAGGGTTTAGGGTTTAGGGTTTAGGGTTTAGGGTTAGGGTTTATGGTTTAGGGTTTAGGGTTTAGTGTTTAGTATTTATGGTTTAGGGTTTAGGGTTTTGGATTTAGTGTTTAGGACTTGGAGTTTAAGGTATAGGGTTTTGCGTTTTGGGTTTAAGGTTTTTTAGGTCTAAGGTGTAGGGTTTTGGGTTTTTGGTTATGGTTTAGGGTTTAGTGTTTAGGGTGTAGGGTTTAGGTATTAGGTGTTCATGATTTAGGGTTTTGGAATTAGGGGAAGGGTTGACGGTTTAGGGTTTAAGGGTTAGGGTTTAGGGTTTTCGGTTTAGGGTTTAGGGTTTAGTTTTTAAGGCATAGGGTTTAGGGTTTAGGGTTTAGGGTTTAGGGTTTACGAATTAGGGTTTAGGGTTTAGTGGTTTGGGTTTTGGGTTTAGGGTTTAGTGGTCTAGGTTTTGGGTTTAGGGTTTAGGGTTTAGGGCTTAGGGTTTAGTGTTTAGGGCATTTGGGTTTAGTGTTTAGGGTTTAGGGTTGAGTGTTTAGGGTTCAGGATTTAGGTGTTTAGGGTTTAGGGTTTTGGGTTTAGGGTTTAGGGTTTACGGTTTAGTGGTTTGGGTTTAGGGTTTAGGGTTTAGGGTTTAGGGTTTAGGTTTTAGGATTTTAGGGTTTAGGGTTTAGGGTTTAGGGCTTAGGGTTTTGTGTTTAGTATTTAGGGCTTACGGTTTAGGATTTAGTGTTTAGGGTTTGGGGTATTAGGGTTTACGGTTTAGGGTTAAATATTTAGTGTTTAGGGTTTCGGGTTTGGGCTTTAAGGTTTAGGTTTGTGGGGTTTAGGGTTTCGAGTCTAGAGTTTTGGGTTTGGGGTTATGGTTTATATTTTAGGGTTTAGGTTTTAGGGTTTAGGGTTTAGGTTTTAGGGTTTAGGTTTTAGGGTTTAGGGTTTAGTTGTTTAGGTTTTAGGGTTTAGGGTTTAAGGTTTTGGGGATTAGGTTTTCGGGTTTAGGGTTTTGGGTTTAGAGTTTTGGGTTTAGGATTTTGGGTTTGGGGTTTAGTGTTTAGGATTTGGGGTTTAGGGTTTTGGGTTTTGGGTTAAAGGGTTTAGGGTTTCGGGTTTGGGGTTTATGTTTTGGGGTTAGGGTTTATGGTTAAGGGTTTAGGGTTTTTTTGGTATAGGGTTTATGGTTTAGTATTTAGGGTTTGGAGTTTAGGGTTTACGGTTACGGTTTAGGGTTAAGGGTTTTTGGTTTTTGGTTTAGGTGTTTAGGTTTTAGGGTTTAGGTTTTTCGGTTTATGGTTTGGGGTTTACAATAAACGATTTAGGGTTTAGGGTTTTGGATTTAGGGTTTAGGGTTTTAGGGTTTGGGGTTTAGGGTTTTGGGTTTAGGGTTTACAATTTAGTATTTAGGGTTTAGGATTTCAGGTTTTGGCTTATGGGTTTAGGGTTTTGGGTTAGGGTTTTGGGTTTAGAGTTTAGGGTTTAGTGTTTAGGGTTTAGTGTTTAGGGTTTTGGATTTAGGATTTAGGGTTTCGGGTTTTAGGGTTTCGGGTTTAGGGTTTAAGGTTTGGGGGTTTAGGGTTTAGGGTTTAGGGTTTAGGGTTTTGGATTTTGGGTTAGTGTTATGTGTTTATGGTTTAGGGTTTAGGGTTTGGTGTTTAGGGTTTGGATTTAGGGTTTAGGGTTTAGGGTTTTAGGGTTTAGGGTTTATGGTTTAGGATTTAGGATTTAGTGTTTAGTTATTAGGGTTTACGGTTTACGGTTTAGTGTTTTAGGGTTTAGGGTCTAGGGTTTAGGGTTTAAGGTTTAGTGTTTAGTATTTTGGGTTTAGGGTTGAAGGTTTAGGGTTTAGGGCCTAGGGTTAGGGTTTATGGTTTAGGGTTTAGGGTTTAGGGTTAGGGTTTATGGTTTATGGTTTAGGGTTTAGTGTTTAGTATTTTGGGTTTAGGATTTAGGGTTTGGGATTTAGTGTTTAGGGTGTGGAGTTTAGGGTTTAGAGTTTAGGGTGTGGGATTTAGTGTTTAGGTTTTGGAATTTAGGGTTTAGGGTTTAGGGTTTTTAAGGTCTAGGGTGTAGGGTCTAGGGTTTTGGGTTTGGTGTTTAGGGTTTAGTGTTTAGGTATTAGGTGTTCAGGATTTAGGGTTTTGGGTTTTGGATTTTGGATTTAGGGGTACCGTTTACGGTTTAGGGTTTTAGGGTTTTGGGTTTTGGGTTTTGGGTTTATAGTTTTGGGTTTATGGTTTAGTGTTTAGGGTTTAGTGTTTAGTAGTTAGGGTATAGGATTTAGGGTTTTGGGTTTTGGGTTTTGGGATTAGGGTTTTTGGTTTAGGCTTTGTGGTTTAGTGTTTTCGGTTGTGGTTTAAAGGTTTACAGTTTTGGGTTTTAGTGTTTAGGATTTAGGGTTTAGTGTTTAGTATTTAGGGCTTAGGGTTTAGGATTTAGGGTTTACGGTTTAGGGTATAGTATTTAGGGTTTCAGGTTTCGGGTTTTGGGGTTAGGGTTTGGGGTTTAGGGTTAAGGGTTTAGGGTTAGGGTTTAGAGTATAGTGTCTATGGTATAGGGTTTAGGGTTTAGGTTTTATGTGTTTAGGGTTTAGGGTTTTGGTTTTAGGTGTTTGGATTTTCGGGTTTAGGGTTTAGGGTCTTGGGTTTGGGGTTTAGTGTTTTGGGTTTTTAGGGTCTATGGTTTAGGGTTTTGGGTTTTGGGTTTAGGGTTAGGGTTTTTAGGGTTTAGGGTTTAGGGTTTAGTGTTTAGTATTTGGCGTTTAGGGTTTAGGGTTTGGGATTTAGTGTTTAGGGTTTGGGGTTTAGGGTTTAGGGTTCAGGGTTCAGGGTTTAGGGTTTTTAGGGTCTAGGGTTCAGTGTTTTGGCTTTTGGGTTTGGGTTTATGGTTTAGTGTCTAGGATTTAGGGTTTAGGGTTTAGGTTTTAGGTGTTCAAGGTTTAGGGTTTAGTGCTTTGTATTTAGGGTTTAGTGCTTTGTATTTAGGGTTTCAGGTTTAAGGTTTTGTGTTAAGGATTTCAGGTTTTCGGTTTAGGATTTAGGTTTCTGGTTTTGGGTTTAGTGTTTAGAATTTAGGGCTTATGGTTTAGGATTTAGGGTTTAGGTTTTAGGGTATTAGGGTTTACAGTTTAGTGTTAAAGGTTTAGTGTTTCGGGTTATGGGTTTAGGCTTTAGGGTTTAGGTTTATTGGGTTTAGAGTTTCGAGTCTAGAGTTTAAGGTTTGGGGTTAGGGTTTAGGTTTTTGGGTTTAGGTTTTTGGGTTTGGGTTTAGGTTTTAGGGTTTAGGGTTTAGTTGTTTAGGTTTTAGGGTTTAGGGTTTAGGGTTTAGGGGTTTAGGTTTTCGGGTTTAAGGTTTAGGGTTTTGGGTTTTGGGTTTGCGGTTTGGGATTTAGGGTTTGGGGTTTAGTGTTTAGGATTTTGGGTTTTGGGTTTTGGGTTTAGGGTTAAAGGGTTTAGGGTTTCGGGTTTGGGATTTAGGTTTTGGGGTTAGGGTTTATGGTTTTGGGTTTAGCGTTTTTTGGGTCTAGGGTTTAGGGTTTAGGGTTACGGTTTAGGGTTTAGTTTTTAGGGTTTAGGGTTTAGGGTTTTGGTGTTTATGTTTTAGGGTTTAGGTTTTAGGTTTCACGGTTTGCGGGTTAGGGTTTAGGGTTTGGGGTTTCATGTTTTGGATTTAGGGTTTAAGGTTTAGAGTTTAGGGTTTTTGGGTTTGGGGTTTAGGGTTTAGGGTTTAGGGTTTAGGGTTTGGTGTTTTGGGTTTTGGATTTACGGTTTAGGGTTTAGGGTTTGGGGAATTAGGGTTTTGGGTATTGGGTTTAGGGTTTAGTGTTTTGTATTTAGGATTTAGGGTTTAAGGTTTTCGGTTTAGGGTTTAGGTTTTTGGGTTTAGCGTTTTGGGTTTAGCGTTTTGGGTTTAATGTTTGGGGTTTTTGATTTAGGGTTTTAGGTTTAGGGTTTAGGGTTTATGGTTTTGGATTTAGGGTTTAGGGTTTAGGGTTTTGGATTTAGGGTTCAAGGTTTAGGTTTTAGGGTTTTGGATTTAGGGTTTGTGGTTTAGGGTTTAGGGTTTTAGGGTTTAGGGTTTAGTGTTTAGAGTTTAGGGTTTAGGTTTTAGGGTTTAGTGTTTAGTTTTTAGCGTTTAGGGTTTAGGATTTGGGGTTTAGGGTCTAGGGTTTAGGGTTTAGGGTTCAGGGTTTTGGGTTTTGGGTTTAGGATTAAGTGTTTAGGGTTTTGGGTTTTGGGTTATGGGTTTAGGGTTTTGGGTTTAGGATTTAGGGTTTAGGGTTTAGGGTTTAGGGCTTATGGTTTTGGGTTTAGGGTTTAGTGTTTAGGGTTTGGGTTTTAGGGTTTAGTGTTTAGTATTTAGCGTTTAGGGTTTAGGGTTTGGGGTTTAGGGTTTAGGGTTTAGGGTTCTAGGTTCAGGGTTCAGGGTTTTGGGTTTTGGGTTAAGGTTTTAGGGTTTTGGGTTTAGGGTTATGGGTTATGGGTTTTGGGTTTAGGGTTTAGGGTTGAGGGTTTACGGTTTACGGTTTACGGTTGGTTTTGGATTAAGGGTTTAGGGTTTAGGGTTTTAGGGTTGAGGGTTTAGTGTTTAGTATTTAGGGCTTAGGGTTTAGGATTTAGGGTTTAGGGTTTAGGGTTTAGGGTTTCGGGTTTTGGGTTTAGGGTTTAGGGTTTTGGGTCAAGGTTTAGAGTTTAGTGTCTAGGGTATTGGGTTTAGGGTGAAGGGTTTAGGTTTTATGTGTTTAGGGTTTTGGGTTTAGAATTTAGGGTTTACGGTTTTTGTTTTAGGTGTTTAGGTTTTAAGGTTTAGGGTTTACCACTTTCGGTTTAGTGTCTTGGGTTTGGGGTTTAGTGTGTTGGGTTCTTAGGGTCTACGATTTGGGGTTTAGGGTTTAGGGGTTAGGGTTTTGGGTTTAGGGTTTTGGGTCTTAGGTTTTTGGTTAGGGTTTAGGATTTAGTGTTTAGGGTTTAGGGTTTAGGGTTTTCGGTTTTCGGTTTAGGGTTTAAGGTTTTCGGTTTAGGGTTTAGGGTTTACGGTTTACGATTTAGGGTTTAGGGTTTAGTGGTTTGGGTTTTGGGTTTAGGGTTTAGAGGTTTGGGTTTTGGGTTTAGGGTTTATGGTTTAGGGCTTAGGGTTTAGTGTTTAGTATTTAGGGCTTACGGTTTAGGAATTAGCGTTTAGGGTTTAGGGTATTTGGGTTTGGTGTTTAGGGTTTAGGGTTGAGTGTTTAGGGTTTAGGGTTTAGGGTTTAGGGTTTTCGGTTTAGGGTTTATGGTATAGGGTTTACAGTTTACGGTTTAGGGTTTAATGGTTTGGGTTTAAGGTTTAGGGTTTAGGTTTTAGGGTTTCAGGGTTTAGGGTTTAGGGTTTAGGGTTTTGTGTTTAGTATTTAGGGCTTATGGTTTAGGATTTAGCATTTTGGGTTTAGGGTATTAGGGTTTACGGTTTTAGGTTAAATATTTAGTGGTTAGGGTTTCAGGTTTGGGCTTTAGGGTTTAGGTTTATGGGGTTTAAGGTTTCGGGTCTAGAGTTTAGGGTTTGGGGTTAGGGTTTAGATTTTAGGGTTTAGGTTTTAGGGTTTAGGGTTTAGGTTTTAGGGTTTAAGTTTTAGGGTTTAGGGTTTAGTTCTTTAGGTTTTAGGGTTTAGGGTTTAAGGTTTTGGGGATTAGGTTTTCGGGTTTGGGGTTTAGGGTGTAGAGTTTTGGGTTTAGGATTTAGGGTTTGTGGTTTTGTGTTTAGGATTTAGGGTTTTGGGTTTTGGGTTTTGGGTTAAAGGGTTTAGGGTTCCGGGTTTGGGGTTTATGTTTTGGGGTTAGGGTTTATGGTTTAGGGTTTTTTTTGTCTAGGGTTTATGGTTTAGTATTTAGGGTTTGGAGTTTTGGGTTTACGGTTACAATTTAGGGTTTAGTTTTTAGGGTTTAGGGTTAAGGGTTTTGGGTTTTTGGTTTAGGTGTTTAGGTTTTAGGGTTTAGGTTTTTCGGTTTATGGTTTGCAGTTTACGGTTAACGGTTTAGGGTTTAGGGTTTTGGATTTAGGGTTTAGGGTTTTAGGGTTTGGGATTTAGGGTTTAGGGTTTAGGGTTTACAATTTAGTATTTAGGGTTTAGGGTTTCAGGTTTTGGCTTATGGGTTTAGGGTTTAGGGTTTTGTGTTTAGGGTTTTGGGTTTTGGGTTTTGGGTTTAGAGTTTAGGGTTTAGTGTTTAGGTTTTAGTGTTTAGGGTTTTGGATTTTGGATTCAGGGTTTCGGGTTTTAGGGTTTCGGGTTTAGGGTTTAGGGTTTTGGGGTTTAGGGTTTGGGGTTTAGGGTTTAGGGTTTAGGGTTTAGGATTTTAGGGTTTAGGGTTTAGGGTTTAGGGTTTATGGTTTAGGGTTTAGGGTTTGGTGTTTAGTTATTAGGGTTTAGGGTTTAGGGTTTAGGGTATTAAGGTTTAGGGTTTACGATTTTGGGTTTGGTGTTTAGGGCCTCGGGTTTAGGGTTTAGCGTTTAGGGTTATAGGGCTTAGGGTTTAGGGTTTTAGGGTTTAGGGTCTAGGGTTTAGGGTTTAAGGTTTAGGGTTTATGGTTTAGTGTTTAGTATTTTGGGTTTAGGGTTGAGGGTTTAGGGTTTAGGGCTTAGGGTTAGGGTTTATGGTTTAGGGTTTAGGGTTAGGGTTTGTGGTTTATGGTTTAGGGTTTAGTGTTTAGTATTTAGGGTTTAGGATTTAGGGTTTGGGATTTAGTGTTTAGGGTGTGGAGTTTAGGGTGTGGGATTTAGTGTTTCGGGTTTGGAGTTTAGGGTTTAGGGTTTAGGGTTTTTAAGGTCTAGGGTGTAGGGTCTAGGGTTTTGGGTTTAGTGTTTAGGGTTTAGTGTTTAGGTATTAGGTGTTCAGGATTTAGGGTTTGGGTTTTAGATTTAGGGGTAGGGTTTACGGTTTAGGGTTTTAGGGTTTTGGGTTTATGGTTTTGGGTTTAGGGTTTAGGGTTTAGGGTTTAGTGTTTAGTAGTTAGGGTTTTGGGTTTAGGGTTTTGGGTTATGGGTTTTGGGAATTGGGTTTTGGGTTTTGGGTTCAGGGTTTGGGGTTTAGTGTTTTCGGTTTTGGATTAATGGTTTGCGGTTTTGGGTTTTAGGGTTTAGGATTTAGGGTTTAGGGTTTAGGCTTTAGTGTTTAGTATTTAGGGCTTAGGGTTTAGGATTTAGGGTTTACGATTTAGGGTTTAGTATTTAGGGTTTGGGGTTTCGGGTTTTGGGGTTAGGGTTTAGGGTTTTGGGTTAAGGGTTTAGGGTTAGGGTTTAGTGTATAGTGTCTATGGTATAGGCTTTAGGGTTTAGGTTTTATGTGTTTAGGGTTTAGGGTTTTGAATTCAGGGTTTAGGGTTTTGGTTTTTGGTGTTGTGATTTTAAGCTTTAGGGTTTAGGGTTTAGGGTCTTGGGTTTGGGGTTTAGTGTTTAGGGTTTTTAGGGTCTATGGTTTAGGGTTTAGGGTTTTGGGTTTAGGGTTAGGGTTTAGGGTTTAGGGTTTAGGGTTTAGGGTTTAGGGTTTAGTGTTTAGTATTTGGCGTTTAGGGTTTAGGGTTTGGGATTTAGTGTTTAGGGTTTGGGGTTTGGGGTTTAGGGTTTAGGGTTCAGGGTTCAGGGTTTAGGGTTTTTAGGGTCTAGGGTTCAGTGTTTTGGGTTTTGGGTTTAGTTTCTAGGATTTAGGGTTTAGGGTTTAGGTTTTAGGTGTTCAAGGTTTAGGGTTTAGTGCTTTGTATTTAGGGTTTCAGGTTTAAGGTTTTGGGTTTACGGTTTACGGTTTAGGGTTTAGGGTTTCGGGTTTTCGGTTTAGGATTTAGGGTTTCTGGTTTCGGGTTTATGGTTTAGTGTTTAGAATTTAGGGCTTATGGTTTAGGATTTAGGGTTTAGGTCTTAGGGTATTAGGGTTTACAGTTTAGGATAAAAGGTTTAGTGTTTAGGGTTTTGGGTTTAGGCTTTAGGGTTTAGGTTTATAGGGTTTAGGGTTTCGAGTCTAGAGTTTAGGGTTTGGGGTTAGGGTTTAGGTTTTTGGGTTTGGGTTTAGGTTTTAGGGTTTAGGGTTTAGTTTTTTAGGTTTTAGGGTTTAGGGTTAAGGGTTTAAGGGCTTAGGTTTTCGAGTTTAGGGTTTAGGGTTTAGGGTTTTGGGTTTTGGGTTTAGGATTTTGGGTTTGGGGTTTAGTGTTTAGGATTTAGGTTTTTGGGTTTAGGGTTAAAGGGTTTAGGGTTTGGGGTTTGGGGTTTAGGTTTTGGGGTTAGGGTTTATGGTTTAGGGTTTAGGGTTTTTTGGGTCTAGGGTTTATGGTTTAGTGTTTAGGGTTTGGGGTTTAGGGTTTAGGGTTACGGTTTAGGGTTTAGTTTTTAGGGTTTAGGGTTTAGGGTTTAGGTGTTTATGTTTTAGGGTTTAGGTTTTAGGTTTTAGGGTTTGCGGGTTAGGGTTTAGGGTTTAGGGTTTCGGGTTTTTGATTTAGGGTTTAGGGTTTAGCGTTTAGGGTTTTTGGGTTTGGGGTTTAGGGTTTAGGTTTTAGCGTTTAGTATTTAGGGTTTAGGGTTTACGGTTTATGGTTTAGGGTTTTCGATTTTTGATTTCGGGTTTAAGGTTTAGTGTTTAGGGTCTAGGGCTTAGGGTTTTGGGGTTAGGGTCTATGGTTTAGGGTTTAGGGTTTAGGGTTTAGTGTTTTGGATTTAGGGTTTATGATTTGGGGTATTAGTGTTTAGGGTTGAGGGTTTAGGGTTTAGGGTTTAGTGTTTAGTATCTATGGTTTAGGGTTTAGGGTTTAGGGTTTAGTGTTTAGGGTTTACTGTTTAGTATTTAGGGTTTAGGGTGTAGGGATTTGGGTTCAGTGTTTAGGATTTAAGGTTTACGATTTGGGGTATTAGGGTTAAGGGTTTAGGGTTTACGGTTTACGGTTTAGTATTTAGGGTTTAGGGTTTAGGGTTTAGGGTTTGTGGTTTTTTGGGTCTAGGGTTTCGGGTTTAGGGTTTAGGGTTAAGGTTTAGGGTTTAGTGTTTAGTGTTTAGGGTTTAGGATTTTGGGTTTAGGGTCTCACGTTTAGGGTTTAGGGTTTACTGTTTAGGATTTAGGGTTTACAATTTGGGGTATAGGGTTTAGGGTTTGGGGTTTTGGGTTTTGTGTTTCGGGTTTAAGGTTTAGTGTTTAGGGTTTAGGGTTATAGGGTTTAGTGCTATTAGGTTTTGGGTTTCGGGTTTAAGGTTGAGGGTTTAGGGTTTAGGGTTTAGGGATTTAGCTTTTGGGTTTAGGGTTTGTGGTGAGGGTTTAGGGTTTAGGGTATTTGGGGTCTAAGGTTTTGGTTTTAGGGTTTTGGGTTTAGTGTTAGGGTTTAGGGTTTGGGGTTGAAGGTTTAGTGTTTAATAGTTAGGTTTTGGGGTTTAGGGTTTAGGGTTTAGGGTTTGGGGTTTTGGATTTAGGGAATAGGGTTTAGCGTTTAGGGTTTTCGGTTTAGGGTTTAGGGTTTAGCGTTTAGTATTTAGGGTTTAGGGTTTATGGTTTATGGTTTTCGGTTTTCGGTTTCGGGTTTAAGGTTTAGTGTTGAGGGTCTAGGGCTTAGGGTTTTGGGGTTAGGGTCTATGGTTTAGGGTTTAGGGTTTAGTGTTTAGGATTATAGTTTATGATTTGGGGTATTAGCGTTTAGGGTTGACGGTTTAGGGTTTAGTGTTTAGTATTTATGGTTTAGGGTTTAAGGTTTAGGGTTTTGTGTTTAGGGTTTGCTGTTTAGTATTTAGGGTTTAGGGTGTAGGGATTTGGGTTTAGTGTTTAGGATTTAGGGTTTACGATTTGGGGTATTAGGGTTTAGGGTTTAGGGTTTAGGGTTTACTTTTTAGTATTTAGGGTTTAGGGTTTAGGGTTTAGGGTTTAGGGTTTACTATTTAGTATTTAGGGTTTAGGGTTTAGGGTTTATGGTTTTTAGGGTCTGGGGTTTCGGGTTTAGGGTTTTGGGTTAAGGTTTAGGGTTTAGGGTTTAGTGTTTAGGATTTAGGGTTTACAATTTGGGGTATAGGGTTTAGGGTTTGGGGTTTTGGGTTTTGCGTTTCGGGTTTAAGGTTTAGTGTTTAGGGTTTAGGGTTTTACGGTTTAGTGCTATTGGGTTTTGGGTTTCGGGTTGAGGGTTGAGGGTTTGGGGTTTAGGGTTTAGGGATTTGGGTTTTGTGGTTAGGGTTTAGGGTTTAGGGTATTTGGGGTCTAAAATTTAGGGTTTAGGGTTAGGGTTTAGGGTTTGGGGTTGAGGGTTTAGTGTTTAATAGTTAGGGTTTGGGGTTTAGGGTTTAGGGTTTAGGGTTTAGGGTTTAGGGTTTCGGGTTTTGGATTTAAGGATTAGGGTTTTGCGTTTAGGGTTTTTGGTTTAGGGTTTAGGGTTTAGCGTTTAGGATTTAGGGTTTAGGGTTTATGGTTTATGGTTTTCGATTTTTGGTTTTCAGTTTCGGGTTTTCGGTTTAGTGTTGAGGGTCTAGGGCTTAGGGTTTAGGGGTTAGGGTCTATGGTTTAGGGTTTAGGGTTTAGGGTTTAGTGTTTAGGATTTAGGGTTTATGACTTGTGGTATTAGCGTTTAGGGTTGAGGGTTTAGGGTTTAGTGTTTAGTATTTATGGTTTAGGGTTGAGGGTTTTGTGTTTAGGGTTTACTGTTTAGTATTTAGGGTTTAGGGTGTAGGGATTTGGGTTTAGTGTTTAGGATTTAGGGTTTACGATTTGGGGTATTAGGGTTTAGGGTTTAGGGTTTAGGGTTTACTATTTAGTATTTAGGGTTTAGGGTTTAGGGTTTAGGGTTTAGGGTTTACTGTTTAGTATTTAGGGTTTTGGGTTTAGGGTTTAGGGTTTATGGTTTTTAGGGTTTAGGGTTTTGGGTTTAGGGTTTTGGGTTTAGGGTTTGGGTTTAGGGTTTTGGGTTAAGGTTTAGGGTTTAGGGTTTAGTATTTAGGGTTTAGGATTTTGGGTTGAGGGTCTCTGGTTTAGGGTTTAGGGTTTAGTGTTTAGGATTTAGGGTTTACAATTTGGGGTATAGGGTTTAGGGTTTGGGGTTTTGGGTTTTGCGTTTCGGGTTTAAGGTTTAGTGTTTAGGGTTTAAGGTTATAGGGTTTAGTGCTATTGGGTTTTGGGTTTTGGGTTTAGGGTTGAGGGTTTAGGGTTTAGGGTTTAGGGTTTAGGGATTTAGGTTTTGGGTTTAGGGTTTGTGGTTAGGGTATTTGGGGTCTAAGGTTTTGGGTTTAGGGTTTTGGGTTTGGGGTTAGGGTTTAGGGTTTGGGGTTTAGGGTTTAGTGTTTAATAGTTAGGGTTTGGGGTTTAGGGTTTAGGGTTTAGGGTTTAGGGTTTAGGGTTTGGGGTTTTGGATTTAGGGATTAGGGTTTTCGGTTTAGGGTTTAGGGTTTAGTGTTTAGTATTTAGGGTTTTGGGGTTTATGGTTTTGCGTTTTTGGTTTTCGGTTTCGGGTTTAAGGTTTGGTGTTTAGGGTCTAGGGCTTAGGGTTTTGGGGTTAGGGTTTAGTGTTTAGGGTTTAGGCTTTTGGCTTTAGTGTTTTGGATTGACGGTCTACGATTTGGGGTATTAGGGTTTAGGGTTTAGGGTTTAGGGTTTAGGGTTTTGTGTTTAGTATTTAGGGTTTAGGGTTTAGGGTTTAGGGTTTAGGGTTTAGGGTTTAGGGTTTAGGGTTTACTGTTTAGTATTGAGGGTTTAGGGTTTACGGTTTACGGTTTAGGGTTTTTAGGGTCTTGGGTTTCGGGTTTAGGGTTTGGGGTTTGGTGTTTTGGGTTAGGGTTTAGGGTTTAGGGTTTAGGGTTTAGGGATTAGGGTTTAGGGTTTAGTGTTTAGAATTTAGGGTATATGATTTGGGGTATTAAGGTCTAGGGTTTGGGGTTTTTGGTTTTCGGTTCCAGGTTTAAGGTTTAGTGTTTTGGGTTTAAGGTTTAGTGTTTAGGGTTTAGGGTTTCGGGTTTAGGGTTTAGGGTTTAGGGTTTAGGGCATAAAGGTTGAGGTTTTAGGGTTTAGGGTTTTGGGTTTAGTGTTTAGGTTTTCGGGTTTAGGGTTTAGGGTTTCGGGTTTTCGGTTTAGGGTTTAGGGTTTAGGGTTATAGGTTGTAGGGTTTCGGTTTAGGGTTTAGGGTTTAAGGTTTGGGGTTAGTATTTTGGTTTTAGGGTTTAGGGTTTAGGTTTTTGGGTTTAGGGTTTAGGTGTTTGGGTTTAGGGTTTTCTGGTTTAAGGTTTAGGGTTTAGGGTTTAGGGTTTAGGGTTTATGATTTCGGGTTTAGGGTTTAGTGTTTTGCATTTAGGGTTTGGGGTTTAGGGTTTAGGGTTCGGGGCTTAAGGTTTTGGGTTTTGGGTTTAGAGTTTAGGGTTTAGGGTTTCGGATTTAGGGTTATGGTGTCTACGGTTTCGGGTTTAGGGTTTAGGGTTTGAGGTTAGGGTTTAGGCTTTTTAGGGTCTAGGGTTTAGGGTTTAAGGTTTAGGGTCTAGTGTTTGTTGCTTAGGGTTAGGGTTTAGGGTTTAGTGTTTAGGGTTTAGCGTTTAGGGTTTTGGGTTTGGGGTTTAGGGTTTAGGGTTTAGGTGGTTAGGTTTTAGGGTTTAGGGTTTAGGGTTTAGGGTTCTGGGTTTTGGGTTTTTGATTTAGGGTTTAAGGTTTAGGGTTTAGGGTTTTAGGGTTTTGGGTTTAGGGTATAGGTTTTAGGGTTTACCGTTTAGGGTTTTGGGCTTAATATTTAGTATTTAGGGTTTAGGGTTCGGGTTTTGGGTTTAGGGTTTAGGGTTTAAGGTTTAGGGTTTAGGGTTTAGGGCTTAGGGTTTAGGGGTTACGGTTTAGGGTTATAGGGTTTAGGGTTTAGGGTTTCAGGTTTAGGGTTTAGGGTTTGGGGTTAGGGTTTGGGTTTAGGGTTTAGGGTTTAGGGTTTAGGGTTTAGTGTTTTTAGGGTTTAGGGTTTAGGGTTTAGGGTTTAGGGTTTAGGTTTTAGTGTTTAGGGTTTAGGGTTTAGGGTTTGGGGCTAGGGTTTTGGGTTTAGTTTTTAGGATTTATGTTTTAGGGTTTAGTGTTAACGTATTAGGTGTTTAGGTTTTAGGGTTTAGGGTTTATGGTTTGGGGTTTAGGGTCTACGGATTAGGGTTTTAGAGTTTCGGGTTTAGGGTTTAGGGTTTCGGGTTTAGGGTTTTAGGGTTTAGGGTTTAGGGTTTAGGGTTTAGTATTTGGGGTTTGGGGTTTAGGATTTTGGGTTTACGGTTTAGGGTATTAGGGTTTAGTGTTTGAAGTTTCAGGTTTGGGTTTAGGGTTTAGGGTTATAGGGTTTAGGGTTTCGTGTTTAGGGTTTAGGGTTTAGTGTTTAGTATTTAGGGTTTTAGGTTTCGGGTTTTCGGTTTAGGGTTTAGGGTTTAGTGTTTATGGTTCAGTGTTTAGTATTTAGGGTTTAGGGTTTCTGGTTTTGGGTTTTTGGTTTAGGGTTTAGGGTTTAGGGTTTAGGGTTTAGGGTTTAGGGTTTAGGGTTTAAGGTTTAGGGTTTAAGGTATAGTATTTAGTATTTAGCATTTAGCATTTAGGGTTTGAGGTTTAGGGTTTAGGGTTTAGGGTCTAGGGTTTAGGGTTTTGGGTTTAAGGTTTAGGGTTTAAGATTTAGTGTTCAGTATTTTGTTTTTAGGGTTTAGGGTTTAGGGTTAGGGTTTATGGTTTCGGGTTTAAGGTTAGGTTTTATGGTTTAGGGTTTAGGGTTTAGTGTTTAGTATTTATGGTTTAGGGTTTGTGATTTAGTGTTTTGGGTTTTGGGTTTTTAAGGTCTAGGGTGTAGGGTTTAGGGTTTAGGGTTTAAGGGTTTAGTGTTTAGGGTTTAGGGTTTAGGTATTAGGTGGTCAGGATTTCGGGTTTAGGGTTTTGGATTTAGGGCTAGGGTTTACGGTTTAGGGTTTTAGAATTTAGTGTTTAGGGTTTTGGGTTTTGGGTTTAGGGTTTAGGGTTTAGGGTTTTGGGTTTAGGGTTTAAGGTTTAGGATTTTAGTGTTTAGGGTTTAGTGTTTAGTATTTAGGGCTTAGGCTTTAGGATTTAGGGTTTGGCGTTTAGGGTTTAGTGTTTAGGGTTTTGGGTTTAGGGTTTATGGTTTAGTGTTTAGGGTTAAGGCTTTAGGGTTTTGGGTTAGGGTTTAGCGTTTAGTGTCTAGGGTATAGGGTTTAGGGTTAAGGGTTTAGGTTTTATGTGTTTAGGGTTTGGGGTTTTCAATTTAGGGTTTAGGGTTTTGGTTTTAGGTGTTTAGGTATTAGGGTTTAGGGTTCAGCGTTTGAGGTTTACGGTCTTGGGTTTGGGGTTTAGTGTTTTGGGTTTTAAGGGTTTACAGTTTGCGGTTTAGGGTTTGGGGATTAGGGTTTAGGGTTTACGATTTAGGGTTTAGGATTTAGGGTTTTGGGTTAGGGTTTAAGGTTTAGTGTTTAGGGTTTAGGGTTTAGGTTTTAGGTGTTTACAGTTTTGGGTTTAGGGTTTAGGGTTTTCGGTTTAGGGTTTAGGGTTTATGGTTTCGGTTTTAGGGTTGAGGGTTTAGTGGTTTGTTTTAGGTTTTAGGTTTAGGGTTTAGGGTTTAGGTTTTTAGGGCTTAGGGTTTAGGGTATAGGGCTTAGGGTTTAGTGTTTAGTAATTTGGGATTACGGTTTAGGATTTAGCGTTTAGGGTTTAGGGTATTAGTGTTTAGTGTTTAGGGTTTAGGGTTTAGGGTTTAGGGTTTAGGGTTTGGATTTTAGGTGTTTAGGGTTTAGGGTTTAGGGTTTACGATTTACGGTTTAGGTTTTAGGGTTTTGTGGTTTGGGTTTTGGGTTTAGGGTTTAGGGTTTAGGGCTTAGGGTTTAGTGTTTAGTATTTTGGTCTTATGGTTTAGGATTTAGCGTTTAGGGTTTGGGGTATTGGGGTTTACGATTTAGGGTTAAAGGTTTAGTGTTTTGGGTTTCGGGTTTGGGCTTTAGGGTTTAGGTTTATAGGGTTTAGTGTTTCGGGTCTAGAGTTTAGGGTTTGGGGTTAGGGTTTAGGTATTATGGTTTAGTTTTTAGGGTTTGGGGTTTAGGTTTTAGGGTTTAGGGTTTAGTTGTTTAGGTTTTAGGGTTTACGTTTTATGGTTTAGGGTTTAGGGTTTAGGTTTTCGGGTTTAGAGTTTTGCGTTTAGGAATTAGGGTTTGGGGTTTAGTGTTTTGGATTTAGGGTTTAGGGTTTAGGGTTTTGGGTTGAAGGGTTTACGGTTTCGGGTTTGGGATTTAGGTTTTGGGGTTAGGGTTTATGGTTTAGGGTTTAGGGTTTTTTTGGTCTAGGGTTTATGGTTTAGTCTTTAGGGTTTGGAGTTTAGGGTTTAGGGTTACAGGTTATGGTTTAGTTTTTAGGGTTTAGGGTTTAGGGTTTAGGTGCTTAGGTTTTAGGGTTTAGGTTTTTGGGTTTAGAGTTTGGCGTTTGCGGTTTACGATTTAGGGTTTAGGGTATCAAATTTAGGGTTTAGGGTTTAGGGTTTAGTATTTAGCGTTTAGTGTTTAGGGTTTGAGGTTTAGGGTTTGGGGTTTAGGGTCTAGGGTTTCGGGTTTAGGGTTTAAGGTTTAGGTTTTAAGGTGTAGTATTTAGTATTTAGCGTTTAGCGTTTAGGGTTTGGGGTTTAGGGTTTAGGGTTTAGGGTTTAGGGTTTAGGGTTTAAGGTTTAGGGTTTAAGGTTTAGTGTTTAGTATTTTGGGTTTAGGGTTTAGGGTTTAGGGTTAGGTTTTATGGTTTAGGGTTTAGGGTTAGGTTTTATGGTTTAGGGTTTAGGGTTTAGTGTTTAGTATTTATGGTTGAGGGTTTAGGGTTTGTGATTTAGTGTTTAGGGTTTGGAGTTTAGTTTTTAGGGTTTAGGGCTTATGGTTTTTAAGGTATAGGGTGAAGGGTTTGGGGTTTAGGGTTTTGGGTTTTGGGTTGGGGTTTAGGGTTTAATGTTTAGGGTTTTGGGTTGGGGTTTAGGGTTTAATGTTTAGGGTTTAGGGTTTAGGTATTAGGTGGTCAGGATTTAGGGTTGAGTGTTTTGGATTTAGGGGTAGGCTTTTCTGTTTAGGGTTTTAGAATTTAGTGTTTAGGGTTTTGGGTTTATGGTTTAGGGTTTAGTGTTTAGTAGTTAGGGTTTAGGGTTTAGGGTTTTGGGTTTAGGGTTTAGTGATTAGTATTTAGGGTTTAGGGTTTAGGATTTAGGGTTTAAGGTTTAGGGTTTAGGGTTTTGTGTTTAGGGTTTAGTGTTTCAGGTTTTGGGTTTAGGGTTTAAGGTTAAGGCTTTAGGGTTTTGGGTTAGGGTTTAGCGTTTAGTGTCTAGGGTATAGGGTTTAGGGTTAAGGGTTTAGGTTTTATGTTGTTAGGGTTTTGGGTTTTGAATTTAGGGTTTAGGGGTTCGGTTTTGGTGTTTAGGTATTAAGGTTTAGGGTTTAGCGTTTAGGGTTTAGGGTCTTGGGTTTGGGGTTCAGTGTTTAGGGTTTTAAGGGTCTACGGTTTAGGGTTTAGGGTTTGGGGATTAGGGTTTAGGGTTTAGTGTTTATGGTTTTGGGTTTTGGGTTTTGGGTTAGAGTTTAGGGTTTAGTGTTTACGGTTTAGGGTTTAGGGTTTAGGGTTTAGATTTTAGGTGTTTAGGGTTTAGGGTTTAGGGTTTAGGGTTTAGGGTTTTGGGTTTAGGGTTTAGGGTTTAGTGGTTTAGGTTTTAGGGTTTTAGGGTTTTGGGTTTAGGGTATAGGGCTTAGGGTTTAGTGTTTAGTATTTAATGCTTACGGTTTAAGATTTAGCATTTACGGTTTAGGGTATTAGGGTTTAGTGTTTAGGGTTTAGGGTTTAGGGTTTAGGGTTTAGGTAGGGTTTCGGGTTTAGGGTTTAGGGTTTAGGGTTTAGGGTTTTCGGTTTAGGGTTTAGGGTTTAGCGTTTACGGTTTAGGTTTTAGGGTTTATTGGTTTGGGTTTTGTGTTTATGGTTTAGGGTTTATGGTTTTAGGGTTTAGGGTTTTGGGTTTAGGGCTTAGGGTTTAGTGTTTAGTATTTTGGGCTTACAGTTTAGGATTTACCGTTTAGGGTTTGGGGTATTTGGGTTTACGGTTTAGGGTTAAAGGTTTAGTGTTTAGGGTTTCGGGTTTGGGCTGTAGGGTTTAGGTTTATTGGTTTAGGGTTTCGGGTCTAGAGTTTAGGGTTTGGGGTTGGGGTTTACATATTAGGGTTTAGGTTTTAGGGTTTGGGGTTTAGGGTTTAGTTGTTTAGGTTTTACGGTTTAGGTTTTATGGTTTAGGGTTTAGGGTTTAGGGGTTTAGGTTTTCGGGTTTACGGTTTAGGGTTTACAGTTTTGGGTTTTGGATTTAGGGTTTGGGGTTTACTTTTTAGGATTTAGGGTTTTGGGTTTTGGGTTTTGGGTTTTGGGTTAAAGGGTTTAGGGTTTTGGGTGTGGGGTTTAGGTTTTGGGGTTAGGGTTTATGGTTTCGGGTTTAGGGTATTTTCGGTCTAGGGTTTATGGTTTAGTGTTTAAGGTTTCGAGTTTAGGGTTTAGGGTTACGGTTTAGGGTTTAGTTTTTAGGGCTTAGGGTTTACGGTTTAGGGTTTAGGGTTTAGGTGTTTAGGTGTTTAGGTTTTAGGGTTTAGGTTTTTGGGTTTAGGTTTTGGCGTTTATGGTTTACGGTTTAGGGTTTAGCGTGTAGCGTTTAGGGTTTTAAGTTTTGGCGTTTTGGGTTTAGGGTTTAGTATTTAGCTTTTAGTATTTAGGGTTTAGGGTTTAGGGTTTAGGGTTTATGGTTTTGGGTTTTCAATTTTCGGTTTAAGGTTTAAGGTTTAATGTTTAGGGTGTAGGGCTTAGGGTTGAGGGGTTAGGGTTTAGGGTTTTTTATTTAAGGTTTAGTGTTTAGGATTTAGGGTTTACGATTTGGGGTGTTAGGGTTTTGGGTTTAGGGTTAAGGGTTTAGGGTTTAGGGTTTAGGGTTCAGGTTATAGGGTTTATGGTTTTGGGTTTAGTGTTTAGGGTTTACTGTTTAGTATTTAGGGTTTATGGTTTCAGGTTTTGGCTTATGGGTTGAGGGTTTAGGGTTTAGAGTTTAGGGTTTAGGTTTTAGGATTTTGGGTTTTGGGTTTAGTGTTTTGGGTTTAGTGTTTAGGGTTTTGGATTTAGGATTCAGGGTTTTGGGTTTTACAGTTTCGGGTTTAGGGATTAGGGTTTGAGGGTTTAGGGTTTTGGGTTTTGGGTTTAGGGTTTAGGGTTTTAGGGTTTTAGGGTTTGGGGTTTATGGTTTAAGGTTTGGGGTTTAGGGTTTAGGGTTTAGTGTTTAGTATGTTGGGTTTAGGGTTTAGGGTTTTGGATTTTGGGTTTAGGGTTTAGGGTTTAGGGTTTAGGGTTTAGGGTTTAGGGTTTAGGGTTTAGGGTTTAGGGTATTAGGGTTTGGGGTTTCGGGTTTAGCAATTAGTGTTTTGGGTCTCGGGTTTACGGTTTAGGGTTTGCGGTTTAGGGTTATAGGTTTATGTGTTTCGGGTTTAGGGTTTAGGGTTCAAGGTTTAGGGTTTAGGGTTTAGGGTTTAGGGTTTAAGGTTTAGTGTTTAATGTTTACGATTTAGGGTTTAGGGTTTAGGGTTTAGGGTTTAGTGTTTAGGGTTTTGGATTTTGCGTTAGGGTTTAGGGTTTTAGGGCTTAGGGTTTAGGGTTTAGGGTATTTGGGTTTAGGGCTTAGCATTTAGGGTTTAGTGTTTAGGGTTTAGGGTTTTGTGTTTGGGGGTTAGTGTTTCAGGTTTTGGGTTTAGGGTTTAGGGTTAAGGCTTTAGGGTTTTGGGTTAGGGTTTAGCGTTTAGTGTCTAGGGTATAGGGTTTAGGGTTTTAGGTTTAGGGTTTAGGGTTTAGGATTTAGGGTTTAGGGTTTAGGATTTAGGGTTTAGGGTTTAGGGTATTAGGGTTTGGGGTTTAGGGTTTAGCATTTTGTTTTTAGGGTCTCGGGTTTACGGTTTAGGGTTATAGGTTTTTTTCGGGTTTAGGGTTTAGGGTTGAAGGTTTAGTGTTTAGGGTTTAGGGTTTAGGGTTTAAGGTTTAGTGTTTAATGTTTACGATTTAGGGTTTGGGGTTTAGGGTTTAGGGTTTAGTGTTTATGGTTTTGGATTTTGCGTTAGGGCTTAGGGTTTAGGGTTTAGGGTTTAGGGTTTAGTGATTAGTATTTAGGGTTTAGGGTTTAGGATTTAGGGTTTAGGGTTTAGGGTCTTGTGTTTAGGGTTTAGTGTTTTAGGTTTTGGGTTTAGGGTTTAGGGTTAAGGCTTTAGGGTTTTGGGTTAGGGTTTAGCGTTTAGTGTCTAGGGTATAGGGTTTAGGGTTAAGGGTTTAGGTTTTATGTTGTTAGGGTTTTGGGTTTTGAATTTAGGGTTTAGGGGTTCGGTTTTGGTGTTTAGGTATTAAGGTTTAGGGTTTAGCGTTTAGGGTTTAGGGTCTTGGGTTTGGGGTTTAGTCTTTAGGGTTTTAAGGGTCTACGGTTTAAGGTTTAGGGTTTGGGGTTTAGGGTTTAGGGTTTAGTGTTTATGGTTTTGGGCTTTGGGTTTTGGGTTAGAGTTTAGGGTTTAGTGTTTACGGTTTAGGGTTTAGGGTTTAGGGTTTAGATTTTAGGTGTTTAGGGTTTAGGGTTTAGGGTTTAGGGTTTTTGGTTTAGGGTTTAGGGTTTAGGGTTTTGGGTTTAGGGTTTAGGGTTTAGTGGTTTGGGTTTTAGGTTTAGGGTTTAGGGTTTAGGGTTTAGGGTGTTGGGTTTTGGGTTTAGGATTCAGGGTTTAGGGTTTAGTGTTTAGGGTTAGCGTTTAGGGTTTACTGTCTAAGGCTTAGGGTTTGAGTTTTAGGGTTTAGGATTTAGGTGTTTAGGGTTTAGGGTTTAGGTTTTAAGCATTTAGGTTTTAGAGTTTAGGGTTTAGGGTTTTTGGTTTATGGTTTAGGGTTTAGTGTTTAGGGTTTTTAGGGTCTACGGTGTAGGGTTTGAGGGTTTGGGGTTTAGGGTTTAGGGTTTAGGGTTACGGGTTTTAGAGTTTCGGGTTTAGGGTTTAGGATTTAGGCTTTAGGGTTTTGGGTTTTGGGTTTTAGGTTTTGGGTTTTAGGGTTTGGGGTTTAGGGTTTATGGTTTAGCGTTTGGTGTTTAGTATTTTGGGTTTAGGGTTTAGGGTTTTGGATTTAGGGCTGAGGGTTTTGGGTTTAGTGTTTAGTATTTAGGGTTTTTGATTTTGGGTTTAGGGTTCACGGTTTAGGGTTCAGGGTTCAGGGTTTAGGGTTTAGGGTTTATGGTTCTTGGTTAGGGTTTAGTGTCTAGGGCTTAGGTTTTAAGTTTTAGGGTTTAGGTTTTACGTGTTTAGGGTTTAGGGGTTAGGGTTTGGGGTTTAGGTTTTAGGCGTTTAGGTTTTAGGGTTTAGGGTTTTGGGTCTTTTTTTTAGGGTTTAGTGTTTAGGGTTTTTAGGGTCTATGGCTTAGGGTTTAAGGGTTTAGGGTTAAGGGTTTAGTGTTTAGGATTCAAGGTTTAGGGTTTAGGGTTTAGTGTTTAGGATTCAAGGTTTAGGGTTTAGGGTTTGGGAGTTAGTGTTTAGGGTTTGGGGTTTAGGGTTTAGGGTTTAGGGTTTAGGGTTTAGGTGTTAAGGTTTAGGGTTTATGGTTTAGGGTTATAGGGTTTAGGCTTAAGAGTTTTGGGTTTTGGCTTTGGGGTTTGGTGTTAGTGTTTGGGTTTAAGGATTAGGGTTAGGGGTTTATTTTTTTTAGGGTCTAGGGTTTAGGGTTTAGGGTTTAGGGTTTAGGGTTTTGGGTTAGGGTTTCGGGTTTAGCATTTAGAGTTTAGGGTTTAGGGTTTAGGTTTTAGGTGTTTAGGGTTTTATGGTTTAGGGTTTATGGTTTTGGGTATAGTGTTTAGTATTTAGCATTTTGGGTTTAGGGTTTAGGGTTTAGGCTTTAGAGTTTAGGGTTTAGGGTTTAGGGTTTTAGGGTTTAGGGTGTAGGGTTTAGGGTTTAGGACCGGGTTTAGAGTTTTGGGTTTTGGGTTTTGGGTTTAGGGTTTAGTCATTAGGGTTTAGGGTTTAGTGTTTAGTATTTAGGGTTTAGGGTTTAAGATTTTCGGTTTAGGGTTTAGGGTTTAGGGTTTAGGTTTTAGGGTATTAGGGTTTAGAGTTTTTGATTTAGGATTTAAGGTTTCGGGTTTTAGTTTTTATGGTTTAGGGTTTAGGGTTTAGGTGTTAGGGTTTAGGGTTTAGGGTTTAGGGTTATAGGGTTTAGGGTTTAGAGTTTCGGGTTTTGGGTTTGGGGTTTGGGGTTAGTGTTTGGGTTTAAGGTTTAGGGTTAGGGGTTTATTGTTTTTAGGGTCTAGGGTTTAGGGTTTAGGGTTTAGGGTTTAGGTTTTAGGTGTTTAGGCTTTAGGGTTTAGGGTTTAGCGTATAGGGTTTAGGGTTTAGGGTTTAGGATTTAGGGTTTTAGGGTTTAGGGTTTAGGGTTTAGTGTTTAGTATTTAGGGTTTAGGGTATGGGATTTAGGGTTTAGGGTTTTGGGATTTGGGTATTGGGGTTTAGGGTTTAGGGTTTAGTGTTTAGGGTGTTGGCTTTATGGTTTTTGGTTTAGGGTTGTAGGGTTTAGGGTTTTAGGGTTTGGGGTTTTGGGTTTTGGGTTTGGGGTTTAGGGTTTAGGGTTTAGGGTTTAGGGTTTAGTGTTTAGTATTTAGGGTTTAGGGTTTAGGATTTTGGGTATTAGGGTTTAGGGTTTAGGGTTTAAGGTTTAGGGTCTCGGGTTTAGGGTTTAGGGTATAGGCTTATAAGGTTTGGGTTTAGGGTTTTAGGGTTTAGGGTTTAGGGTTTAGTGTTTAGTATTTTGGGTTTAGGGTTTAGGGTTTGGGGTTTAGTATTTTGGGTTTAGAGTTTAGGTTTTGGGATTTAGGGTTTAGGGTTTATGGTTTAGGGTTTAGGGTTTTTATGGTCTATGGTTTGGGGTTTAGGGTTTAGGGTTTAGTGTTTTGGGTTTGGGTTTCAGGTTTAGCGTTTAGAGTTTAGGGTTTAGTGTTTAGGGTTTAGGTTTTAGGTGTTTGGGGTTTAGGCTTTAGGGTTTATGGTATTTGATATAGAGTTTAGTATTTAGCATTTTGGGTTTATGGTTTTTGTTTTAGGCTTTAGAGTTTAGGCTTTAGGGTTATGGGACCAGGGTTTCGTGTTTAGTATTTTGGGTTTAGGGTTTAGGGTTTGGGGTTTAGTATTTTGGGTTTAGGGTTTAGGTTTTGGGATTTAGGGTTTAGGGTTTATGGTTTAGGGTTTAGGGTTTTTAGGGTCTAGGGTTTAGGGTTTAGGGTTTAGGGTTTAGTGTTTTGGGTTTGGGTTTCAGGTTTAGCGTTTAGAGTTTAGGGTTTAGTGTTTAGGGTTTAGGTTTAAGGTGTTTGGGGTTTAGGCTTTAGGGTTTATGGTATTTGATATAGAGTTTAGTATTTAGCATTTTGGGTTTATGGTTTTTGTTTTAGTATTTAGTATTTAGTGTTTAGGGTCTCGGGTTCAGGGTTTAGGGTTTAGCGTTATATGGTTTAGGGTTTAGGGTTTAGGGTTTAGGGTTTAGGGTTTAGGGTTTAGGGTTTAGTGTTTAGTATTTAGGGTTTTGGGTTTTGGGTTTAGGGTTTAGGGTTTAACATTTAGGGTTTAGGGTTTAGTGTTTAGTATTTATGGTTTAGGGTTTAGGGTTTTGGGTTTAGGGTTTAGGGTTTTGGTATTAGGGTTTAGGGTTTAGGGTTTAGCGTTTAGGGTTTAGTGTTTAGGGTTTTTGATTTAGGATTTAGGGTTTCGGGTTTTAGTGTTTATGGTTTAGGGTTTAGGGTTTAGTGGTTAGGGTTTAGGGTTTAGGGTTTAGAGTTTCGGGTTTTGGGTTTGGGGTTTGGGGTTAGTGTTTCGTTTTAAGGTTTAGGGTTAGGGGTTCGTTGTTTTTCGGGTCGACGGTTTAGGGTTTAGGGTTTAGGGTTTAGGGTTTAGGGTTTAGGGTTTAGGTTTTAGGTTTTTAGGCTTTAGGGTTTTGGATTTAGGGTTTAGGGTTTAGGGTTTAGGGTTTAGGGTTTAGGGTTTAGTGTTTAGTATTTAGGGTTTAGGGTTTGGGATTTAGGGTTTAGGGTTTAGCGTATTAGGTTTAGGGTTTAGGGTTTACTGTTTAGGGTCTTGGCTTTAGGGTTTTGGGTTTAGGGTTATAGGGTTTAGGGTTTTAGGGTTCGTGGTTTAGGGTTTAGGGTTTAGGGTTTTGGGTTTAGGGTTTGGGGTTTAGTGTTTAGTATTTTGGGTTTAGGGTTTAGGGTTTTTGATTTAGGGTTTAGGGTTTAGGGTTTAAGGTTTAGTGTTTAATATTTAGGATTTTGGGTTTTGGGTTTTGGGTTTAGGGTTTAGGGTTTAGGATTTTGGGTTAGGGTTTAGGGTTTAGTGTCTAGGGCTTAGGGTTTAAGGTTTAGGGTTTAGGTTTTAGGTGTTTAGGGTTTAGGGTTTAGGGTTTAGTGTTTAGGTTTTAGGCGTTTAGGTTTTAGGGTTTAAGGTTTAGGGTTTAGGATTTAGGATTTAGGCGTTTAGGTTTTAGGGTTTAGGGTTTAGGGTTTAGTGTTTAGTATTTAGGGTTTAGGGTTTTGGATTTAGGGTTTAGGGTTTTGTGTATTATGGTTGAGGGTTTAGGGTTGGGGTTTAGTGTTTAGGGTCTCGGGTTTAGGGTTTAGGGTTTAGGGTTTTAGGGTTTAAGGCTTATGGTTTAGGGTTTAGGGTTAAGGGTTTAGGGTTTATTGTTCAGTACTTAAGTTTTGGGGTTTTGGGTTTAGGGTTTAAGGTTTAGGGTTTAGGGTTTAGGGTTTTGGGTTTTGGGTTTAGGGTTTAGGATTTAGGGTTTAGGGTTTTGCGGATAAAGATTAGTGTTTGGGGTTTTTGATTTAGGGTTTAAGATTTAGGGTTTAGGGTTTAGGATTTAGGGTTTTAGGGTTTAGGGTTTAGGGTTTAGTATTTTGGGTTTAGCGTTTAGTATTTAGGGTTTAGTGTTTCGGATTTAGGGTTTGGGGTTTAGGGTGTTAGGGTTTAGGATTTAGGGTTTAGTGTTTAGGGTTTGGGGTTTAGGGTTTTAGGTTTCGGTTTTAGGGTTTTAGGGTTTGGGGTTTAGGGTTTAGGGTTTAGGGTTTTTGGATTTAGGGTTTAGGGTTTAGGGTTTAGGGTTTAGGGTTTAGTGTTTAGTGTTTAGGGTTTAAGGTTTTAGGTTTTCGGTTTAGGGTTCAGGGTTTAGGGTTTAGGGTTTAGGGTTTAGGGTTTTGGGTTAGGGTTTAGGATTTAGTGTCTAGGGCTTAAGGTTTAACGTTTAAGGTTTAGGTTTTAGGTGTTTTGGGTTTAGGATTTAGGGTTTAGGGTTTAGGTTTTAGGGGTTTAGGTTTTAGGATTTAGGGTTTAGGGTTTAGGGTTTATTTTTTAGGGTTTAGTGTTTAGGGTTTTTAGGGTCTACGGTTTAGGGTTTAAGGGTTTAGGGTTTAGGGTTAGGGTTTAGGGTTTAGAATTTAGGGTTTAGTGTTTAGTATTTAGGGTTTAGGGTTTAGGGTTTTGGATTTAGTTTTTAGGGTTTGGGGTTTAGGGTTTAGGGTTTAGTGTTATGGGTTTTGGGTTTAGGGTTTTGGGTTTAGGGTTTAGGGTTTGGGGTTTAGGGTTTAGGGATTAGGGTTAAGGTTTATGGGTTTAGGGTTTGGGGTTTAGGGTTTGGTGTTTAGGGTTTTGGATTTAGGGTTTAGGGTTTTTCGTTTTTGGGTTTAGGGTTTAGGGAATTTGGGTCTAGGGTTTACGATTTAGTGTTTTCTATTTGGGGTTTAGGTTTTAGTGTATTGTGCTTTGGGGTTTAAGGTTTGGCCTTAGTGTTTAGGGTCTCGGGTTTAGGGTTTAGGGTTAAAGGGTTTAGGGTTTGGGGTTTAGGGTTTTCGTGTTTAGGTCTTGTGATTTAGGGTTTAGGGTTTTGGGTTTAGGGTTTAGGGTTTATGGCTTACGATTGAGGGTTTAGGGTTTTGGGTTTAGTGTTTAGTATTTACGGTTTAGGGTTTCGGGTTTTGGGTTTAGGGTTTAGGGTTTAGGGTTTAGGGTTTAGCGTTTAGTGTTTAATGTTTGGGGTTTTGGATTTAGGGTTTTAGGTTTTGGGTTTAGGGTTTAGGGTTTTGGATTTATGGTTTAGGGTTTAGGGTTTAGGGTTTTGGATTTAGGGTTTAGTATTTAGGGTTTTTGGGTTTATGGTTTAGGTTTTAGGATTTAGTGTTTAGTATTTTGTGTTTAAGGTTTTGGGTTTGGGGTTTAGTGTTTAGGGTTTAGGGTTTAGGGTTTAAGGTTTAGGGTTTTGGGTTTAGGGTTATGGGTTTAGGGTTTTGGGTGTAGGGTTTGGTGTTTAAGGTTTGGATTTAGGGTTTAAGGTTTAGGGGTTTTGGGTTTAGGGTTTATGGTTTAGGGTTTAGTGTTTAGTGTTTTGTATTTAGGGTTTAGGATTTAGGAATTAGAGTCTAGGATTTAGGGTATTCAGGTTTATGGTTTAGGGTTTAGGGTTTAGTGTTTAGGGTCTCGGGTTTAGAATTTAGCGTTTAGGGTTTTGGGTTTTGGGTTTACTGTTTATGGTTTGGTTTAGGACTTTGACTTTAGGGTTTAGAGTTTAGTATTTTTGGTTTAGGGTTTAGGTTTTTGGATTTTGGGTTTAGGGTTTATGGTTTAGGGTTTAGGATTTTGGGTTTTTAGGGTCGAGTGTTTAGGGTTTAGGTTTTATGTGTTTAGGGTTTATGGTTTTGGGTATAGTGTTTAGTATTTAGCATTTTGGGTTTAGGGTTTAGGGTTTAGTGTTTAGGGTTTAGGGTTTTCGGGCTTAGGGTGTAGGGTTTAGGGTTTAGGGTTTAGGGTTGGGTTTAGAGTTTAGGGTTTTGGGTTTAGGGTTTAGGGTTTAGGGTTTAGGGTTTAGGGTTTAGGGTTTAGGGTTTAGCGTTTAGTATTTAGGGTTTAGGGTTTAGGGTTTTCGGTTTAGGGTTTAGGGTTTAGGGTTTAGGGTTTAGGGTTTTGGTATTAGGGTTTAGGGTTTAGGGTTTAGCGTTTAGGGTTTAGTGTTTAGGGTTTTTGATTTAGGATTTTGGGTTTCGGGTTTTAGTGTTTATGGTTTAGGGTTTAGGGTTATAGGGTTTAGGGTTTAGAATTTCGGGTTTTGGGTTTGGGGTTTGGGGTTAGTGTTTGGGTTTAAGGTTTAGGGTTAGGGGTTTATTGTTTTTAGGGTATAGGGTTTAGGGTTTGCGGTTTACGGTTTACGGTTTAGGGTTTAGGGTTTAGGTTTTAGGTGTTTAGGGTTTAGGGTTTAGGGTTTAGCATATAGGGTTTAGGGTTTAGGATTTATGGTTTTTGGGTTTATTCTTTTGGTTTTAGTGTTTAGGATATAGGGTTTAGTGTTTAGTGTTTGGAGTTTAGAGTTTGGGATTTAGGGTTTAGGGTTTTGGGTATTAGGATTTAGGGTTTAGGGTTTAGTGTTTAGGGTTTAGGGTTTTAGGGTTTAGGGTTTAGGGTTTAGGGTTTAGTGTTTAGTATTTAGGGTTTAGGGTTTAGGATTTAGGGTTTAGGATTTTGGGTATTAGGGTTTAGGGTTTAGGGTTTAGGGTTTAAGGTTTTGGGTCTCATATTTAGGGTTTAGGGTTTAGGCTTATAAGGTTAGGGTTTAGGGTTTCGGGGTTTAGGGTTTAAGTTTTTGGGTTTTGGGTTTAGGGTTTACGGTTTAGCTTTTAGGGTTTAGGGTCTTTAGGGTCTAGGGTCTAGGGTTTAGGGTGTAGGTTTAGGGTTTTGGGTTAGGGTTTCGGGTTTAGCGTTTAGGGTTTAGGGTTTAGGGTTTAGGGTGTAGGTTTAGGGTTTAGGGTTGGGTTTAGAGTTTAGGGTTTTGGATTTGGGGATTAGGGTTTAGGGATTAGGGTTTAGGGTTTAGGGTTTAGTGTTTAGTATTTAGTGTTTAGGGTTTAGGGTTTAGGGTTTAGGGTTTTTGGTTTAGGGTTTATGGTTTAGGGTTTAGGGTTTTGGTATTAGGGTTTGGGGTTTTGTGTTTTGGGTTTTTGATTTAGGATTTAGGGTTTCAGGGTTTAGTGTTTATGGTTTAGGGTTTAGGGTTTAGGTGTTAGGGTTTAGGGTTATAGGGTTTAGGGTTAAGAGTTTCGGGTTTTGGGTTTGGGGTTTGGGGTTAGTGTTTGGGTTTAAGGTTTATGGTTAGGGGTTTATTGTTTTTAGGGTCTAGGGTTTAGGGTTTACGATTTAGGGTTTACGGTTTACGATTTAGGGTTCACGGTTTTAGGTGTTTAGGGTTTTATGGTTTAGGGTTTTTGGTTTTGGGTATAGTGTTTAGTATTTAGCATTTTGGATTCAGGGTTTTCGTGTTAGGCTTTAGGGTTTAGGGTTTAGCATTTAGAGTTGGGTTTAGTGTGTAGGGTTTTGGGTTTAGGGTTTGGGGTTTAGGGATTAGGGTTTAGGGTTTAGTGTTAAGTATGTAGGGTTTAGGGTTTAGGGTTTTCGGTTCAGGGTTTACTGTTTAGGGTTTAGGGTGTAGGGTTTAGGGTTTTGATATTAGGGTTTAGGGTTTAGGGTTTAGCGTTTAGGGTTTAGTGTTAAGTATTTTTGATTTTAAATTTAGGGTTTCGGGTTTTAGTGTTTATGGTTTAGGGTTTAGGGTTTAGGTGTTAGGGTTTAGGGTTTATGGTTTAGGGTTATAGGGTTTAGGGTTAAGAGTTTCGGGTTTTGGGTTTGGGGTTTGGGGTTAGTGTTTGGGTTTAAGGTTTAGGGTTAAGGGTTTATTGTTTTTAGGGTCTAGGGTTTAGGGTTTAGGGTTTAGGGTTTAGGGTTTTGGGTTAGGGTTTCGGGTTTAGCGTTTAGAGTTTAGGGTTTAGGGTTTAGGGTTTAGGGTTTAGGGTTTAGGGTTTTATGGTTTAGGGTTTATGGTTTTGGGTATAGTGTTTAGTATTTAGCATTTTGGGTTTAGGGTTTTGGGTTTAGGCTTTAGGGTTTAGGGTTTAGGGTTTAGGGTTTTAGGGTTTAGGGTGTAGGGTTTAGGGTTTAGGGTTGGGTTTAGAGTTTTGGGTTTTGGGTTTTGGGTTTAGGGTTTAGTGATTAGGGTTTAGGGTTTAGTGTTTAGTATTTAGGGTTTAGGGTTAAAGGTTTTCAGTTTAGGATTTAGGGTTTAGGGTTTAGGTTTTTGGGTATTAGGGTTTAGAGTTTTTGATTTAGGATTTAAGGTTTCGGGTTTTAGTTTTTATGGTTTAGGGTTTAGGGTTTAGGTGTTAGGGTTT
>NW_026651759.1:40000-56140 GCF_029873635.1 Malania oleifera | reverse complement strand
ATTTACTACGGTTAAAAATCAAGGCAACCCGAGAGGTCTGGTCGACTAGAAATGTTTCGGTCGACCAAGTCTCATATGGTTCGGTCGACCAGGGGAATTTTGAACTAAGGGCTCGGTCGACCAGGAGAGGGCGATTTTTCAAATCTCCGAGGTTCGGTCGACCGAGCCAATTTGAACTGGCCGGTTCGGGTCGACCAGACCACTGGGATTTCTCTCGAGGAGCCTCGGTCGACCAGGTTGTTGGAGTTCATTTTTCTCTCAGTCGACCAGATGGTCAAACTTTTGACCCCAGGGGGTTTCGGTTGACCATGGCTTTTTGAACTACCTGGTTTGGTCGAGAAGGGCCTTGGTCAACTGTTGACCCAAGGAGGTTTCGATCGACCGGGGCTTTTTGAACTGCAATGGTTCGGTTGACCAGGACCTTGGTCAACTGTTGACCCAAGTCCGGTTCAGTCGACCAGGCCAAAATGAACTGTGTTGGTCGATCGACTGAAAGTGCACCAAGTGTGCATTTCGGTCCCGTCTTGAAGGATACAAGCCCTATTCAAGTGCCTAACAAGTATATGTGAAAATGTGTGTGTCCGAAGGGCATTCTATGGTCACTTTTTGGTTTGAGCTTACAAAATAAACCATGCATGTGTTGTGTGTGCTTATTACAAACCAAATATCCTAATTACTATTACAGACCAATTTTGACCACAAAGAGATATATTACAACTGAAAAACGCGGACTAGTCTTCAAGCATTGAGCTTTCACATGCCATCAATGTGTGTGCTGATATAGACCTGAACATGAACTAGATACTCATTAAATATAGGAGTATTTGTCATTACCAAAACCGAGCGTGACCAATAAGGTCAACATTAGGGTTTAGGGTTTAGGGTTTAGAGTTTAGGTTTTAGGGTTTAGGGTTTAGGTTATAGGGTTTAGCGTTTAGGGTTTAGGCTTTAGTGTTTAGTATTTAGGGTTTAGGGTTTAGGGTTTAGGGTTTAGGGTCTAGGGTTTAGGGTTTAATGTTTAGGGTTTCATGGTTAGGGTTTAGGGTTTAGGGTTTAGTGTATAGGGTTTAGGGTATAGGGTTTAAGGTTTAGGTGTTTAGGTTTTAGGGTTTAGGGTCTATGATTTAGGGTTTAGGGTTTAGGAGTTTAGGTTTTCGGCTTTAGGGTTTGAGGTTTAGGGTATTAGGGTTTAGGGTTCAGGGTTTAGGGTTTATGGTTTAAGGTTTAGGGTTTCGAGTTTAGAGTTTAGGGTTTAGGGTTTAGGGTTTAGGGTTTAGGGTTTAAGGTCTAGAGTTTAGGGTTTAGGGTTTAGTGTTTAGGGTTTAGGGTTTAGGGTTTAGTGTTTAGGGTTTTGGGTTTAGGGTTTCGGGTTTAGTGATTAGGGTTCGGGGTTAGGGTTTAGGGTTTAGGGTTTTCAGGGTCTAGGGTTTAGGGTTTAGGGTTTAGGGTTTAGCGTTAGGGTTTATGTTGACCCTATAGGTTATATCCCCATTTTGATTATGACAAATACTCAGGTATTTAATGTCTGCCAAGTTGATGTGCAGGTTTATATTAGCAGATACATTGATGGCATGTCAAAGCTTAAAGCTTGAAGACCTTTTTCTAATTGTATTGTACTTTATATTTATTCAAGGGTTTGTAATAGTAATTAGGATATTTGGTTTGTAATAAGCACACACAACACATGTAAGATTTATTATGTAAGCTCAAACCAAATATGAACTAGAAGATGACCTTAGGGTTTTCGGTGTCTTAATTATGGACCCCAAGTGACCCTTGGACACGCATTTGCATATATGTTTGTTAGGCACTTGAATAGGGTTTGTATGTTTCAAGACAACACCAAAATGCACACATTGTGCACTTTTGGTCAACTAGCCAACACAATTCATTTTGGCCTGGTCGACCGAACCAAACCTGGGTCAACTGTTGACCAAGGTCCTGGTCAACCGAAACATGTAGTTCAAAAAGCCCCGATCGACCGAAACTCTCTTTGGTGAACTATTGACCAAGGACCTGGTCGACCGAACCATGTAGTTCAAAAAGCCTTGGTCGATCGAAACCCTCTCTAGTCAACATTTTGACCATGTGGTTGACCGAACCATTTTTGTACTCTAACTACCTGGTCGACCGAGGGTCCTCGGGAAAATCCCTAGCGGTCTGGTCGACCGAACCAGCCAGTTCAAAATGGCCTAGTCGAACGAACCTCGGTAAAAATGGAAAATCGCCTTTGGAAAGGCACTTTCGGTCGACCGACCATTCAGCTCAAAAATACCCTGGTCGGCCGAACCATATGAGACCTAGTCGACCGAAACTGTTCTGTTCGACCGGA
Organism: Malania oleifera; assembly: GCF_029873635.1. Taxonomy (NCBI): domain Eukaryota; kingdom Viridiplantae; phylum Streptophyta; class Magnoliopsida; order Santalales; family Ximeniaceae; genus Malania; species Malania oleifera. Next base: position 53,808 of record NW_026651759.1, on the reverse strand, counting down.
CCTCTCGGGTTGCCCTGATTTTTTACCACAGTTAAACACTTTTAAACAGGGTTAATTAGGGTTAAAATGATTTTAAACAATATTAATAATACCCTACATGTCCTAACGGCTATAATTCTTCCAATGTTTATATATAGCTCCTCATTTGCTAAGATTAAAAAGAGATTAGAAAATTTGATTAGGGAGAATTGTTTGAAAATCCAAAAACCTATAATACTCATTTTTGAGCATCCTACACTCATACTTACCTTCTCATGCTGATTAAACCCTCTGTAAGTTGATTGAGTGTTAGTCTAAATCGGTTTGCTCTCCTATTTGTATTTGATTGATTCAATTTTCTTGAGAGCTAAACCTAAGTATTCTTAGGGGGCTTCGTTCATAAGCCTATCCTAAGAAGACTTGCTTAAGCTTCTGAGAGTTGCATTTGTGTTGCAATATCTTAGGAAGCTTGTATTTGTCTTTGGGTTGCAAAATTATTTTCAAAACATACTCAAATATCTTGTGTGATTCATATTGATATATTTGTGAAAATATATTTGTGTTTGTGATATTGATCTTTGTTGCAATATTCATTGACTTACATATTATTTGCTGATACAAAGATTAAATATATTTTGCAAACCAAGCATATACATTTCTTGATATTTGCACGATTGAGATATTCTGATGACTGGAATATTCAAGACTTAATTGACATCTTTGTCTGAGCATTTAGATTGAATATTTAGTGATATAAAGATAATATAGGTTTTCACTCTCACGTACGCATTACACTGATAGAAAATATATATGAGAGTTGAACTATTTTGACCACACTGAGCTTACATATTGAATCATATTGTGGTGTATGTTATTGCGTGTATTTGGGTACATATCTGCTTTACACGAAAGCACAATCACTGTACCATTTGATTATATACACATTTGTTGTATTTTCAAGCACGAGCCTAAAGAGGGAGATTAGCCCTGGAATAGTCCCAGATTGGCTTAGACTCGGTTAGGAAAGCTAGGTGCGTCATCATATTAAGGTGTGTAGGTTGAGGTCAGCCCTATGTTAATTTGACCTGATTGTAAATGGTGCCGCTCCACCCTTAAGTCAGCTATTAGTGGAATCCTCAAGCTTGTGAGCTAGAGGAGAGGACGTAGGCACAGTTGGCTGAACCCCGATAACATATTGTGTGTTGTGTATATTGTCGCACTTTATATTTATCGCACGTGTATGTTATTATGTAAATGATGCGCTTGATTTAAATTTTCGCATATCATATTCATCAGCGTATTTGGAACTGAATAGAAAGTCTCTAGGTTGTTATATTTTGCTAACACCTATTTCAACCTAGGAGAAAAGTTTAAAAATCCAATTCACCCCCCCTCCTGGGAATACACCAATTCTAACAGTTTAGGGTTTAGTGCTTAGGGTTTAGGGTTTAGGGTTTAGGGTTTAGGAGTTTGGGTTTTAGGGTTTAGGTTTTAGGGTTTATGGTTTAGGGTTTAAGGTTTGGGGTTTAGGGTTTAGGGTTTACGGTTTACGGTTTTAGGGTTTAGGGTTTAGGGTTTAGGGTTTAGGGTTTAGGGTTTAGGGTTAGGGTTAGGGTTTAAGCTTTAGTGTTTAGTATTTACGATTTAGGGTTTAGGGTTTAAGGTTTAGGGTTTAGGGTTTAGCGGTTAGGGTTTAGGGTTTAGAGTTTAGGGTTGTTGGGTTTAGGGTTTAGGGTTTGGGGTTAGGGTTTTGGTTTAGAGTTTCGGGTTTAGGATTTTGGGTTTAGGGTTTAGGGTTTTTATGGTCTATGGTTTAGGGTTTAGGGTTTTTACGGTCAATGGTTTAGGGTTTAAGGTTTAGGGTTTTGGGTTTGGGGTTTGGGTTTAAGGTTTACTGTTTAGGTTTTAGGGTATAAGGTTTGGAGTTTAGGGTTTAGGGTTATAGGGTGTAGGGCTTAGGGTTTCGAGTTTAGGGTTTAGGGTTTGGCGGGGTTACGGTTTAGGGTTTAGGGTTTAGGGCTTTTAGGGTCTAAGGTTTAGGGTTTTGGGTTTTGGGTTTTAGGTTTAGGGTTTAGGGTTTAGGGTTTGGGGTTTAGGGTTTAGGTTTTAGGGGTTAGGGGTTAGGGTTTAATGTTTAGGGTTTAGGGTTTAGGGCTTAGTGTTTAGGGTTTATGGTTTAGGGTTTAGGTTTTAGGGTTTAGGGTTTAGGGTTTAGGGTGTAGGGCTTAGATTTTAGGGTTTAGTGTTTAGGTTTTATGGTGTAGGGTTTAGGGTTTAGTGGTTTTGATTTAGGGTTTAGGGTTTAGGGATTAGGGTTTTAGGGTTTAGTGTTTAGGGTTTATGGTTTTGGGTTTCGTGTTTAGTACTTAGGGTTTAGGGTTTAGGGTTTTGGGTTTAGGGTTTAAGGTTTAGGGGGTTTAGGGTTTTAGTGTTTAGGAATTGGGGTTTAAGGTTTAGGGTTACAGGGTTTAGGGTTTAGGGTTTTTAGGGTCAAGGGTTTAGGGTTTAGGGTTTAGGGTTTAGGATTTCGGGTTTAGGACATAGGGTTTAAGGTTTAGTGTTTAGGACTTAGGGTTTAGGGTTTAGGGTATTAGGGTTTAGGGTTTAGGGTTTAGGGTTTAAGGTTTCGGGTTTAGGGTTTAGGGTTTGGGGTTAGGGTTTTGGGTTTTGGGTTTGGGTTTTAGGGTTTAGGGTTTAGGGTTTAGGGTTTAGAATTTAGGGTTTAGGGTTTAGGGTTTAGGGTTTAGGGTTTAGGGTTTAGGGTTTAGGGTTTAGGGTTTAGGTGTTTAGGTTTTAGAGTTTAGGTTTTAGGGTTTAGGGTATAGGGTTTGGGGTTAGGATTTAGGGATTAAGGTTTAGGGTTTAGGGTTTAGTGTATAGCGTTTGGAGTTTAGGGTTTAGGGTTTAGGGCTTAGGTTTTCGAGTTTAGGTTTTAGGGTTTGGCAGGGTTACAATTTAGGGTTTAGGGTTTTTAGGGTCTAAGGTTTATTGTTTAGGGTTTTGGGTTTTGGGTTTAGAGTTTGGGGTTAGGGTTTAGTGTTTAGGGTTTAGGGTATAGGGTTTAGGGTTTAGGTGTTTAGGTTTTTGGGTTTAGGTTTTAGGGCTTAGGGTTTAAGGTTTAGGGTTTACGATTTAGGGTTTTGGATTTCGGGTTTAGGGTTTAGGGTTAGTTTTAGGGTTCAGGGTTTTAGGGTTTAGGGTTTATGGTTTAGTGTTTAGGGTTTAGGTTTTGGGTTTCGTATTTAGGGCTTTAGGTTTCAGGTTTGGGGTTAGGGTTTTGGACTAGGGTTTAGGGTGTTGGGTTTAGGGTTTAGGGTTTAGGGGTTAGGGTTTAGGGTTAAGGGTTGTTGGGTTTAGGGTTTAGGGTTTCGGGTTAGGGTTTTGGTTTAGAGTTTCGACTTTAGGATTTTGGGTTTAGGGTTTAGGTTTTTAGGGTCTGGGGTTTAGGGTTTAAGATTTAGGGTTTAGGGTTTGGGGTTAGGGTTTAGGGTTTAAGGTTTACGGTTTAGGTTTTAGGGTATAGGGTTTGGAGTTTAGGGTTTAGGGTTTAGGGTTATAGGGTGTAGGGCTTAGGGTTTCGAGTTTAGGGTTTAGGGTTTGGCGGGGTTACGATTTATGGTTTAGGGTGTAGGGTTTAGGATTTTCAGGGTTTAAGGTTTAGGGTTTGGGGTTTAGGGTTTTGGGTTTAGGGTTTAGGGTTGGGGTTTAGTGTTTAGGGTTTAAGGTATAGGGTTTATAGTTTAGGGTTTAGGTGTTTAGGTTTTTGGGTTTAGGTTTTAGTGTTTAGGGTTTAGGGTTTAGGGTTTAGGGTTTAGGGTTTAGTCATTAGGGTTTAGGTTTAGGGTTTCAAATTTAGGGCTTAGGGTTTCAAGTTTGGGGTTAGGGTTTGGGGCTAGGGTGTTGGGTTTTGGGTTTAGTGTTTAGGGTTTAGGGTTTAGGGTTTAGGGTTTAGGGTTTAGGGTTTAGGGTTTAGGGTTTAGGGTGTAGGTGCTTAGCTTTTAGGGTTTAGTGTTTAGGTTTTAGGGTGTAGGGTTTAGGGCCTAGTGTTTTTGATTCAGGGTTTAGGGTTTAGGGATTATGGTTTTAGGGTTTATCGTTTAGTGTTTATGGTTTAGGGTTTAGTGTTTAGTATTTAGGGTTTAGGGTTTAGGGTTTAGTGTTTTGGGTTTAGGGTTTAGGGTTTAGGGTTTTGGGCATAGGGTTTAGGGTTTTAGTGTTTAGGAATTAGGGTTTAGGGTTTAGGGTTATAGGGTTTATGGTTTAGGGTTTTGGGTTTAGGGTTTTTAGGGTCAAGGGTTTAGGGTTAGGGTTTAGGTTTTAGGGCTAGGGTTTAGGGTTTAGGATTTTAGGTTTAGGGCATAGGGTTGAAGGTTTAGTGTTTAGGACTTAGGGTTTAGGGTTTAGGGTATTAGGGTTTAGGGTTTAAGGTTTCAGGTTTAGGGTTTAGGCTTTGGGGTTAGAGTTTAAGGTTTGGAGTTTAGGTGTTTTAGGGTCTAGGGGTTTAGCGTTTAGGGTTTAGGGTTTAGAATTTAGGGTTTAACGTTAGGGTTTAGGGTTTAGTGTTTAGGGTTTAGGGTTTAGGGTTTACGGTTTACGGTTTAGGTGTTTAGGCTTTAGAGTTTAGGTTTTAGGGTTTAGGGTATAGGGTTTGGGGTTAGGGTTTAGGGATTTAGGATTAGGGTTAAGGGTTTAGTGTATAGCGTTTGGAGTTTAGGGTTTAGGGTTATAGGGTTTAAGGCTTAGGGTTTCGAGTTTAGGGTTTAGGGTTTGGTAGGGTTACAATTTAGGGTTTAGGGTTTTTAGGGTCTAAGGTTTATTGTTTAGGGTTTTGGGTTTTGGGTTTAGAGTTTGGTGTTAGGGTATAGTGTTAAGGGTTTAGGGTTTAGGGTTTAGGTGTTTAGGTTTTCGGGTTTAGGTTTTAAGGCTTAGGGTTTAAGGTTTAGGGTTTACGATTTGGGGTTTTAGATTTCGGTTTTAGGGTTTAGGGTTAGTTTTAGGGTTCAGGGTTTTAGGGTTTAGGGTTTATGGTTTAGTGTTTAGGGTTTTGGTTTTAGGTTTCGGATTTAAGGTTTTGGGTGTCAGGTTTGGGGTTAGGGTTTGGGACTAGGGTTTAGGGTGTTGGGTTTAGGGTTTAGGGTTTAAGGTTTAGGGTTTAGGGTTTCGGGTTGGGGTTTTGGTTTAGAGTTTCGAGTTTAGGATTTTGGGTTTAGGGTTTAGGTTTTTAGGGTCTGGGGTTTAGGGTTTAAGATTTAGGGTTTAGGGTTTGGGGTTAGGGTTTAGTGTTTAAGGTTTATGGTTTATGTTTTAGGGTATAGGGTTTGGAGTTTAGGGTTTAGGGTTTAGGGTTATAGGGTGTAGGGCTTAGGGTTTCGAGTTTAGGGTTTAGGGTTTGGCGGGGTTACAGTTTAGGGTTTAGGGTTTAGGGTTTAGGGTTTTCAGGGTCTAAGGTTTAGGGTTTAGGGTTTAGGGTTTTGGGTTTAGGGTTTAGGGTTGGGGTTTAGTGTTTAGGGTTTAGGGTATAGGGTTTATAGTTTAGGGTTTAGGTGTTTAGGTTTTTGGGTTTAGGTTTTAGTGTTTAGGGTTTAGGGTTTAGGGTTTACGATTTAGCGTTTTGGATATAGGGTTTAGGGTTTAGGGTTTAGGGTTTAGTCATTAGGGTTTAGGTTTAGGGTTTCAAATTTAGGGCTTAGGGTTTCAAGTTTGGGGTTAGGGTTTGGGGCTAGGGTGTAGGGTTTTGGGTTTAATGTTTTTAGGGTCTAGGGTTTATGGTTTAGGGTTTGGGGTTTAGAGTTTAGGTTTTAGGGGTTAGGGGTTAGGGTTTAGGGTTTAGGGTTTAGGGTTTAGGGTTCAGGGTTTAGGGTTTACGGTTTAGGGTGTAGGTGCTTAGCTTTTAGGGTTTAGTGTTTAGGTTTTAGGGTGTAGGGTTTAGGGCTTAGTGTTTTTGATTCAGGGTTTAGGGTTTAGGGATTATGGTTTTAGGGTTTATCGTTTAGGGTTTATGGTTTAGGGTTTAGTGTTTAGTATTTAGGGTTTAGGGTTTAGGGTTTAGGGTTTAGGGCATAGGGTTTAGAGTTCTAGTGTTTAGGAATTAGGGTTTAGGGTTTAGGGTTATAGGGTTTATGGTTTAGGGTTTTGGGTTTAAGGTTTTTAGGGTCAAGGGTTTAGGATTATTGTTTAGGTTTTAGGGCTAGGGTTTAGGGTTTAGGATTTCAGGTTTAGGGCATAGGGTTTAGGGTTTAGTGTTTAGGACTTAGGGTTTAGGGTTTAGGGTATTAGGGTTTAGGGTTTAAGGTTTCGGGTTTTGGGTTTAGGGTTTGGCGTTAGGGTTTAAGGTTTGGGGTTTAGGTGTTTTAGGGTCTAGGGGTTTAGCGTTTAGGGTTTAGGGTTTAGAATTTAGGGTTTAACGTTAGGGTTTAGGGTTTAGTGTTTAGGGTTTAGGGTTTAGGGTTTACGGTTTAGGTGTTTAGGTTTTAGAGTTTAGGTTTTAGGGTTTAGGGTATAGGGTTTGGGGTTAGGGTTTTGGGATTTAGGATTAGGGTTTAGGGTTTAGTGTATAGCGTTTGGAGTTTAGGGTTTAGGGTTATAGGGTTTAGGGCTTAGGGTTTCGAGTTTAGGGTTTAGGGTTTGGCGGGGTTACAATTTAGGGTTTAGGGTTTTTAGGGTCTAAGGTTTATTGTTTAGGGTTTTGGGTTTTGGGTTTAGAGTTTGGGGTTAGGGTTTAGTGTTAAGGGTTTAGGGTATAGGGTTTAGGGTTTAGGTGTTTAGGTTTTCGGGTTTAGGTTTTAAGGCTTAGGGTTTAAGGTTTAGGGTTTACGATTTTGGGTTTTGGATTTCGGTTTTAGGGTTTAGGGTTAGTTTTAGGGTTCAGGGTTTTAGGGTTTCGGGTTTATGGTTTAGTGTTTTGGGTTTAGGTTTTAGGTTTCGGATTTAGGGTTTTTGGGTTTCAGGTTTGGGGTTAGGGTTTGGGACTAGGGTTTAGGGTGTTGGGTTTAGGGTTTAGGGTTTAAGGTTTAGGGTTTTGGGTTTAGGGGTTAGGGTTTAGGGTTAAGGGTTGTTGGGTTTAGGGTTTAGGGTTTCAGGTTGGTGTTTTGGTTTAGAGTTTCGAGTTTAGGATTTTGGGTTTAGGGTTTAGGTTTTTAGGGTCTGGGGTTTAGGGTTTAAGATTTAGGTTTTAGGGTTTAGGGTTTAAGGTTTACGGTTTAAGTTTTAGGGTATAGGGTTTGGAGTTTAGGGTTTAGGGTTTAGGGTTATAGGGTGTAGGGCTTAGGGTTTCGAGTTTAGGGTTTAGGGTTTGGCGGGGTTACTGTTTAGGGTTTAGGGTTTTCAGGGTCTAAGGTTTAAGGTTTGGGGTTTAGGGTTTTGCGTTTAGGGTTTAGGGTTGGGGTTTAGTGTTTAGGGTTTAGGGTATAGGGTTTATAGTTTAGGGTTTAGGTGTTTAGGTTTTTGTGTTTAGGTTTTATTTTTTAGGGTTTAGGGTTTAGGGTTTACGATTTAGGGTTTTGGACATATTTAGGGTTTGTTTTCGGGTTTAGGGTTTAGTGTATAGCGTTTGGAGGTTAGGGTTTAGGGTTATAAGGTTTAGGGCTTAGGGTTTCGAGTTTAGGGTTTAGGGTTTGGCAGGGTTACAATTTAGGGTTTAGGATTTTTAGGGTCGAAGGTTTATTATTTAGGGTTTTGGGTTTTGGGTTTATAGTTTGGTGTTAGGGTATCATGTTAAGGGTTTAGGGTATAGGGTTTAGGGTTTAGGTGTTTAGGTTTTCGGGTTTAGGTTTTAAGGCTTAGGGTTTAAGGTTTAGGGTTTACGATTTAGGGTTTTGGATTTCGGTTTTAGGGTTTAGGGTTTATGGATTAGTGTTTTGGGTTTAGGTTTTAGGTTTCGTATTTAGGGTTTTGGGTTTCAGGTTTGGGGTTAGGGTTTGGGACTAGGGTTTAGGGTGTTGGGTTTAGGGTTTAGGGTTTAAGGTTTAGGGTTTAGGGTTTAGGGGTTAGGGTTTAGGGTTAAGGGTTGTTGGGTTTAGGGTTTAGGGTTTCGGGTTGGGGTTTTGGTTTAGAGTTTCGAGTTTAGGATTTTGGGTTTAGGGTTTAGGTTTTTAGGGTCTGGGGTTTAGGGTTTAAGATTTAGGTTTTAGGGTTTGGGGCTAGGGTTTAGGGTTTAAGGTTTACGGTTTAAGTTTTAGGGTATAGGGTTTGGAGTTTAGGGTTTAGGGTTTAGGGTTATAGGGTGTAGGGCTTAGGGTTTCGAGTTTAGGGTTTAGGGTTAGGCGGGGTACTGTTTATGGTTGAGGGTTTTCAGCGTCTAAGGTTTAGGGTTTGGGGTTTAGGGTTTTGCATTTAGGGTTTAGGGTTGGGGTTTAGTGTTTAGGGTTTAGGGTATAGGGTTTATATTTTAGGGTTTAGGGTTTAGGGTTTACGATTTAGGGTTTTGGATATAGGGTTTAGGGTTTGTTTTAGGGTTTAGGGTTTAGTCATTAGGGTTTAGGTTTAGGGTTTCAAATTTAGGGCTTAGGGTTTCAAGTTTGGGGTTAGGGTTTGGGGCTAGGGTGTAGGGTTTTGGGTTTAATGTTTTTAGGGTATAGGGCTTATGGTTTAAGGTTTGGGGTTTAGAGTTTAGGTTTTAGGGGTTAGGGTTTAGGGTTTAGGGTTTAGGGTTTAGGGGTTAGGGTTTAGGGTTCAGGGTTTAGCGTTTAGGGTTTAGGGTGTAGGTGCTTAGCTTTTAGGGTTTAGTGTTTAGGTTTTAGGGTGTAGGGTTTAGGGCTTAGTGTTTTTTATTTAGGGTTTAGGGTTTAGGGATTATGGTTTTAGTGTTTATCGTTTAGGGTTTATGGTTTAGGGTTTAGTGTTTAGTATTTAGGGTTTAGGGTTTAGGGTTTAGTGTTTTGGGTTTAGGGTTTAGGGTTTAGGGTTTAGGGCATACGGTTTAGGGTTTTAGTGTTTAGGAATTAGGGTTTGGGGTTTAGGGTTATAGGGTTTATGGTTTAGGGTTTTGGGTTTAGGGTTTTTAGGGTCAAGGGTTTAGGGTTAGGGTTTAGGGTTTAGGGCTAGGGTTTAGGGTTTAGGATTTCAGGTTTAGGGCATAGGGTTTAAGGTTTAGTGTTTAGGACTTAGGGTTTAGGGTTTAGGGTTTAAGGTTTCGGGTTTAGGGTTTAGGGTTTGGGCTTAGGGTTTAGGGTTTGAGGTTTAGGTGTTTTAGGGTCTACGGGTTTAGGGTTTAGGTTTAGGGTTTAGAATTCAAGGTTTAGCGTTAGGGTTTATGGTTTAGTGTTTAGGGTTTAGGGTTTAGGGTTTACGGTTTAGGTGTTTAGGTTTTAGAGTTTAGGTTTTAGGGTTTGGGCTATAGGGTTTGGGGTTAGGATTTAAGGATTTTGGATTAATGTTTAGGGTTTTGTGTATAGCGTTTGGAGTTTAGGGTTTAGAGTTATAGGGTTTAGGGCTTAGGGTTTCGAGTTTTGTGTTTAGGGTTTGGAGGGGTTACAATTTAGGGTTTAGGGGTTTTAACGTCTAAGGTTTATTGTTTATGGTTTTGGGTTTTGGGTTTAGAGTTTGGGGTTAGGGTTTAGTGTTAAAGGTTTAGGGTATAGGGTTTAGGTGTTTAAGTTTTTTGGGTGGGTTTAGGTTTTAGGGCTTAGGGTTTATGGTTTAGGGTTTACGATTTAGGGTTTTGGATTTCGGGTTTAGGGTTTAGGGTTAGTTTTAGGGTTTAGGGTTTTCGGGTTTAGGGTTTAGGGTTTAGTGTTTAGGGTTTAGGTTTTTGGTTTCGGATTTAGGGCTTTGGGTTTCAAGTTTGGGTCTACGGTTTGGGACTAGGGTTTAGGGTGTTGGGTTTAGGGTTTACGGTTTACGGTTTAGGGTTTAGGGGTTAGGGTTTAGGCTTTAGGCTTTAGGGTTTAGTGTTGTTGGGTTTAGCTTTTAGGGTTTCGTGTTGGGGTTTTGGTTTAGAGTTTCGGGTTTAGGATTTTGGGTTTAGGGTTTAGCGTTTTTAGGGTCTACGGTTTGGGGTTTAAGGTTTTGGGTTTAGGGTTTGGGGTTTGGGTTTAGGGTTTAAGGTTTATAGTTTAGGTTTTAAGGTATTGGGTTTGGAGTTTAGGGTGTAGGGTTATAGGGTGTAGGGCTTAGGGTTTCTAGTTTACGGTTTAGGGTTTGGCGGGGTTACGATTTAGGGTTTTTAGGGTCTAAGGTTTAGGGTTTACGATTTACGGTTTACGGTTTAGGTTTGGTGTTTAGTGTTTAGGGTTTAGGGTATAGGGTTTATAGTTTAGGGTTTAGGTGTTTAGGTTTTTGGGTTTAGGTTTTACGGTTTAGGGTTTAGGGTTTTGTGTTTAGGGTTTATGATTTAAGGTTTTGGATTTATGGTTTAGGGTTTAGGGTTAGTTTTAGGGTCAGGGTTTTAGGGTTTAGGGTTTAGGGTTAGTTTTAGCGTTTAGGGTTTAGGGTTTAGGGTTTAGGGTTTAGTCCTTATGGTTTAGGTTTAGGGTTTCAGATTTAGGGCTTAGGGTTTCAAGTTTGGGGTTAGGGTTTGAGGCTGGGGTTTAGAGTTTAGGGTTTTTAGGGTCTAGGGTTTAGGGTTTAGGGTTTGGGGTTTAAGGTTTAGGTTTTTGGGGTTAGGGGTTTGCGTTTAGTGTTTAGGGTTTAGGGTTTAGGGTTTAGGGTTTAGGGCTTAGGGCTTAGGGTTTATGGTTTAGGGTTTAGGGTTTAGGGTTTAGGTGCTTAGGTTTTAGGGTTTAGTGTTTAGGGTTTAGGGTGTAGGGTTTAGGGCTTGTTGTTTTTGATTTTTGGTTTAGGGTTTTGGGATTATGGTTTTTGGTTTTAGTGTTTTGGGTTTATGGTTTAGGGTTTAGTGTTTAGTGGTTTAGGGTTTTAGTGTTTTGGGTTTAGGTGCTTAGGTTTTAGGGTTTAGTGTTTAGGGTTTAGGGTGTAGGGTTTAGGGCTTATTGTTTTTGATTTTTGGTTTAGGGTTTTGGGATTATGGTTTTTGGTTTTAGTGTTTGGGGTTTATGGTTTAGGGTTTAGTGTTTAGTGGTTTAGGGTTTTAGTGTTTAGGAATTAGGGTTTAGGGTTTAGGGTTTTGAGTTTAGGGTTTAGGGTTTTTAGGGTCAAGGGTTTAAGGTTAGGGTGTAGGGTTTAGGGCTACGGTTTAGGGTTTAGGATTTTGGGTTTAGGACATAGGGTTTAAGGTTTAGTGTTTAGGACCTAGGGTTTAGGGTTTAGGGTTTAAGGTTTCGGGTTTAGGGTTTGGGGTTAGGGTTAGGGTTTAGGGTTTTAGGTTTATGGTTTTTAGGGTCTAGGGTTTAGGGTTTAAGGTTTTGGGTTTTGGGTTTAGAATTTAGGGTTTAGCGTTAGGGTTTAGGGTTTAGTGTTTAGGGTTTAGGGTTTTGGGTTTTGGGTTTAGGGTTTAGGTGTTTAGGTTTTATAGTTTAGGTTTTTGGGTTTAGGGTATAGGGTTTGGGGTTAGGGTTTTGGGATTAACTTTTAGGGTGTAGGGTTTAGTGTATAGCGTTTGGAGTTTAGGGTTTAGGATTGTAGGGTTTAGGGCTTAGGGTTTCGAGTTTAGGGTTTAGGTTTTGGCGAGGTTACAATTTAGGGTTTAGGGTTTAGGGTTTTTAGGGTGGAAGGTTTAATATTCAGGATTTTGGGTTTTGGGTTTAGAATTTGGGGTTATGGTTTAGTGTTTAGGGTTTAGGGTATAGGGTTTATGGTTTAGGGTTTAGGTGTTTCGATTTTTGGGCTTAGGTTTTATGGCTTAGGGTTTATGGTTTAGGGTTTACGATTTAGGGTTTAGGGTAATTTTTATGGTTCAAGGTTTTAGGGTTTAGGGTTTAGGGTTTAGTGTTTAGGGTTTAGGTTTTGGCTTTCAGACTTAGGGCTTTGGGTTTCAGGTTTGGGGTTAGGGTTTGGGATTAGGGTTTAGGGTTTTGGGTTTAGGGTTTTTAAGGTCTAGGGTTTAGGGTTTTGGGTATAAGGTTTAGGGTTTAGGGTTTAGGGTTTAAAGGTTAGGGGTTAGGGGTTAGGTTTTAGTGTTTCTTGTTTAGGGTTTAGGGCTTAGGGTTTAGGGTTTATGGTTTAGGGTTTAAGGTTTAATTTTTAGGGTTTAGGGTGTAGGTGCTTTCCTTTTAGGGTTTTGTGTTTAGGGTTTAGGGTCTAGGGTTTAATTTTTTTGATTTAGGGTTTAGGGTTTAGGGATTATGGTTTTAGGGTTTAGTGTTTAGGGTCTATGGTTTAGGGTTTAGTGTTCAGTATTTATGGTTCAGGGTTTTGGGTTTTGTGTTTTGGGTTTAGGGTTTTGGGTTTAGAGTTTAGGGCATGTGGTTTAGGGTTTTAGTGTTTCGGATTTAGGGTTTAGGGTTTAGGGTTATAGGGTTTAGGGTTTTGGGTTTAGAGTCTTGGGTTTTTAGGGTGTTTAGGGTTTAGGGTTTAGGGCTAGGGTTTAAGGTTTAGGGTTTCGGGTTTAGGACATAGGGTTTAAGGTTTAGTGTTTAGGACTTAGGGTTTAGGGTTTACAGTATTAGGGTTTAGGGTTTTGGGTTTCGGGTTTTGGGTTTTTGGTTTTGGGTTTGGGGTTAGGGTTTAGGGTTTTAGCCTTAGGGCTTTTAGGGTCTAGAGTTAGGCTGTTGGGTTTAGTGTTTAGGGTTTAGGGTTTCTGGTTTAGGGTTTCAGTGTTTAGGTGTTTAGGTTTTAGAATTTAGGTTTTAGGGTTTAGGGTTTACGGTTAACGGTTTAGGGTTTAGGGTTTGGGGTTTAGTGTTTAGGGTTTAGGGTTTTGGATTTAGGATTTAGGGTTTAGGGTTTGTTTGAAGGTTAAGGGTTTAGGGTTTTAGGGTTAAGGGTTTAGGGTTTATGGTTTAGTGTTTAGGGTTTAGGTTTAGGGTTTCGAATTTAGGGTTTAGGGTTTCGGGTTTGGGGTTAGGGTTTTGGGTTTTGGGTTTTTAGGGTCTAGGATTTAGGGTTTAGGGATAAGGGTTCGGGGTTTAGGGTTTAGGGGTTAGGGGTTTGGGTTTTGTATTTAGGGTTTAGGGTTTAGGGTTTAGGACTTAGGGTTTAGGGTATAGGGTTTATGGTTTAGGGTTTAGGGTTTAGGGTTTAGATGCGTAGGTTTTAAGGTTTAGGTTTTAGGGTTTAGTGTTTAGGGTTTCGGGTTTAGTGTTTAGGGTTTAGGGCTTAGTGTTTTTGATTTAGGGTTTCGGGTTTAGGGTTTATTGTTTTAGGGTTTAGTGGTTAGGGTGGTTTAATGTTTAGTGGTTAGTATTTAGGGTTTTGGGTTTGGGGTTTAAGTTTTTGGGTTAAGGGTTTAGGGTTTTGGGCATAGGGTTTAATGTTTTGGTGTTTAGGATTTAGGGTTTAGGGTTTAGTGTTATAGGGTTTGGGGTTTAGGTTCTTGGGTTTATAGTTTAGGGTTTTTAGGGTATAGGGTTTATGGTTTAGGGTTAGGGTTTAAGGTTTAGGGTTTAGGGTTTAGGACTTAAGGTTTAAGGTTTAGTGTTTAGGACATAGGGTTTAGGGTTTGGGGAATTAGGGTTTAGGGTTTAGGGTTTACAGTTTAGGGTTTAAGGTTTCGGGTTTAGGGTTTTGGGTTTGGGGTTAGGGTTTAGGGTTTAGGTTTTAGGGTTTTTAGGGTCTAGGGTTTAGGGTTTAGGGTTTAGGATTTAGAATTTAGGGTTTAGCATTAGGGTTTAGGGATTAGTGTTTAGGGATTAGGGTTTAGGGTTTAGGGTTTAGGGTTTAGAGTTTAGGTTTTAGGGTTATGGTTTAGGTTTTAGTGCTTAGGGTTTAGGGTTAGGGTTTTTGATTAAGGGTTTAGGATTTTGGGTTTAGGGTTTAGGGTTTAAGGTTTAGCG
>NW_026651759.1:0-37500 GCF_029873635.1 Malania oleifera | reverse complement strand
TTTAGGGTTTAGGGTTTAGGGTTTAGGGTTTAGGGTTTAGGGTTAGGTTATAGGGTTTAGTGTTTAGGGTTTATGGTTTAGTGTTTAGTGTTTACTTTTTAGGGTTTAGGGTTTGGGTATAAGGTTTAGTGTTTAGGGTTTAGGGTTTGGGGTTTAGTGTTTAGGTTTTAGGGTTTATGGTTTATCGTTTAGGGTTGAGGGTTTAGGTTTTAGGTGTTTAGGTGTTTAGGGTTTAGGGTTTAGGGTTTAGGGTTTAGGGTTTAGGGTATTGGGGTTCAGGGTTTAGGGTTTAGGGTTTAGGGCTTAGGGTTTAGGGTTTAGTGTTTAGGGTTTCGCGTTTAGGGTTTATTGTTTATGGTTAGAATTTAGGGTTTAGGGCTTAGTGTTTAGGGTTTTAGGATTTAAGTTTTTTGGCTTAGGGTTTAGGGTTTAGGGTTTAGGGTTTAGGGTTTGGCATTGGGGTTTAGGGTTTAGTGTTTAGGGTTTAGGCTTTAGGTCTAGGGTTTAGGGTTTAGGTGTTTAGGTTTTAGGGTTTAGGGTTTCGGGTTTTGGGTTTCGGGTTTAGGGTTTAGGTTTTAGGTGTTTAGGTGTTTAGGTTTTAGGGTTTAGGTTTTAGGTTTTAGGGTTTAGGGTTTACGATTTAGGGTTTAGTATTTAGGGTTTAGGGTTTAGGATTACGGTATAGGGTTTAGTGTTTAGGGTTTAGGGTTTAGGGTTTTAGATTTTGGGTTTAGGGTTTAGGGTTTTAGCATTTAGGGTTTAGGCTTTAGGCTTTAGGGTTTTAGGTTTAAGTTTTACGGTTTAGGGTTTAGGGTTTAGTGGTTAGTATTTACTGTTTAGTGTTTAAGGTTTAGGGTTTAATGTTTAAGGTTTGGGGTTTAGGGTTTAGGGCTTAGGGTTTGGGGTTTAGGGTTTAGGGTTTAGTGTTTTGGGTTTAGGGTTATACGATTTAGGGTTTAGGGTTTAGGGTTTAGGGTGTAGGGTTTCGAGTAGGGTTTGGGGGCTTGAGGTTTAGGGTTTAGTATTTGGAGTTTAGTGTTTTTAGGGTCAAGGGTTTAGTGTTTAGGGTTTATTATTTAGGTTTTAGGGTTTAAATTTTATAGTTTAGGGTTTAGGGTTTATTGTTTAGTATTTACTATGTAGGGCTTAGGGTTTAGGGTTTAGGGTTTAGGGTTTTGTGTTTAAGGTTTAGTGTTTAAGGTTTAGGACTTAAGGTTTTAGGTTTACGGTGTAGGGTCTGGAGTTTAGGGTTTATGGTTATTGTGTTTAGGGCTTAGGGTTTCGAGTTTAGGGTTTAGGGTTTGGCGGGGTTAGGGTTTAGGGTTTAGGCTTTTTAGGTTCTTGGATTTAGGGTTTAGGGTTTAGGGTTTAGGGTGTGGGGTTAGGGTTTAGTGTTTAGGGTTTAGGGTTTTGGGTTTTGGGTTTAGGTTTTTAAGTTTTTGGGCTTAGGTTTTAGGGTTTCGGGTTTAGGGTTTAGGGTTTAGGGTTTTGGATTTAGGGTTTAGGGTTTTGGGTTAGTTTTACGGTTCAGGGTTGTAGGGTTTAGGGTTTAGTGTTTACGGTTTAGCTTTAGGGATTCAGATTTAGGGCTTAGGGTTTCTTGTTTGGGGTTTGGGTTTTGGGCTAGGGTTTAGAGTTTTGGGTTTAGGGTTTTTAGGGTCTAGGGTTTAGGGCTTAGGGTTTAGGGTTTAGGATTTAGGGTTTAGGGTTTAGGGTTTAGGGCTTAGGGTTTAGGGTTTATGGTTTAGGGTTTAGGGTTTAGGGTTTAAGGTTTAGGGTGTAGGTGCTTCGGTTTTAGGGTTTAGTGTTTAGGGTTTAGGGTTTAGGGCTTAGTGTTTTTGATTTAGGGTTTAGGGTTTAGGGATTGTGGTTTTAGGGTTTAGTGTTCAGTATTTAGGGTTTAGGGTTTAGGGTTTTGGGTTCAGGGTTTAAGGTTTAGGGTTTAGGGTTTATGGCATAGGTTTAGGGTTTTAGTGTTTAGGGTTTAGGGTTTAGGGTTTAGGGTTTAGGGTTTTGGGTATAGGGTTTAGGGTTTTTAGGGTCTAAGGTTTAGGGTTTACGGTTTAGGGTTTAGGGTTAGGGTTTGGGGTTTAAGGTTTTGGGTTTAGGACTTAGGGTTTTAGATTTAGTGTTTAGGACTTAGGGTTTAGGGTTTAGGGTATTAGGGTTTTGGATTTAGGGTTTAGGGTTTAGGATTTCGAGTTTAGGGTTTAGTGTTTGGGGTTAGGGTTTATGGTTTTGGGTTTAGGGTTTTTAGGGTCTAGGGTTTAGGGTTTGGGGTTTAGGGTTTAGAATTTAGGGTTCAGTGTTAGGGTTTAGGGTTTAGTGTTTAGGGTTTAGGGTTTTGGATTTAGGGTTTAGGGTTTAGGGTTTAGGTGTTTAGGTTTTAAAGTTTAGGTTTTAGGTTTTGGGGTTTACGGTTAATGGTTTAGGGTTTAGGGTTTTGGATTTAGGGTTTTGGATTTAGTGTTTAGGGTTTAGGGTTTAGGGTTTAGTGTTTAGTGTTTAGGCTTTTGTTTTTAGTATTTAGGGTTTAGGGTTTAGCATTTTCGGTTTAGGGTTTAGGGTTTAGGGCTTGGGGTTTAGGTGTTTAGGTTTTAGGGTTTTGGGTTTAGGGTTTAGCGTTTTGGATTTAGGATGTAGGGTTTAGTGTTAGTTTTAAGGTTTACAGTTTAGGGTTTAGGGTTTAGTGTTTAGGGTTTAGGTTTATGGTTTAGGGTTAAGGGTTAGGGTTTAGAGTTTAGGTTTTTTGGTTTAGGACTTAGGGTTTAAGGTTTGGTGTTTAGGACTTAGGGTTTAGGGTATCAGGGTTTATTGTTTAGGGTTTAGGGTTTAGGGTTTAAAGTTTTGGGTTTAGGGTTTAGGGTTTGGGGTTAGGGTGTGGGGTTTTTAGGGTCTAGGGTTTAGGATTTAGGGTTGAGGGTTTAGTATTTAGGGTTTAGCATTAGGGTTTACGGTTTTGTGTTTAGGGATTAGGTGTTAGCTTTACCGTGTTCTCAAGAGGTGGGGTGAATTGGTATTTTCAAAATCTATCCCCTGGGTATTCCTCCTAACAGCAGTATGTTCACAATCCTATGGTCAATCTAGTGCAAGTAATATCAGAAATTAAATAAAGCAGTTTGATAAAATTTCACAAGCACCAGAAAGCAGTAAAGAGAAGGGTGACACACATATGTTATCGAGGTTCGGCCAATTGCTTACGTCCCTGCCTTGGCTAACCAGCACAAGGATTATCACAATAACTTGCTCACTTAAATGGGTGGAGCGGCACCTATACAAACCAGGTCAAATTAACACAGGGCTAACCTCAACCTTTACACCAATCCTTACCGGACTGGATTACTGCCCCCTCAGGCCACCCCTGGAATCTCTCAGATATACAATCAAAAGGTACAGTATAAGGGTGCTTTCACGTAAAGCAAATTTGTACCACAAATGCGCACAATCACAAACAGCAGAGATGATTTAAAATGTAAGCTCAGTGTGGTCTAACTAGTTCAACTCTCAACGTTATTTTCTATCAGTGTAGTGAGTACGTGAGAGTATCAATAATAATCTGTGTATTTCAAAATGTTTCAATCAAATGTGTTCACACAGAATACCAACCAAGCCTCAAGAATATCACTCAGTAGAATATCTCTATCACATGAATATGTATATGCTTGGATTGCAAAATAGATAATCTTTGTATTCAGCAAATGATATATACTTGAATAAATATTGCCACAAAGACTAATGTATCAAACACAAATATCTTTTCACAAATAGTTCAATAAAGATTTCACAAGATATTTGAGTGAGTTTGAAAATGTTTTTGCAAACCAAAGACAAATACAAAGCTTCCTAAGATAATGCAACTTAAAATGCAATACTCAGAAGCTTGGCAAAGTCTTCTTAGGATAGGCTTATGAGAAAAGCCCCCTAAGAATACTTAAGTAATGCTCTCTCGAAAAACGATTCAAACAATCAAAGAATGAGAGCAAACTTATCAATACAATCACTCAATCAACTTACAAAGGCTTTTGGCAATGGAAGAGAGTAAGTATGAGTGGATTTTGCAAGAGTATGAGAAGTAGGATGTATTTAGCTTGAGAGAGAATTTTTGAATATATTTGCTAATCGATGCTTAATTCTCCCAAATGAAAGGGTATATATAGACATACCAAAGTTTTTGACAGTTGGGGACCTATTAGGAATTATTGGAAAAGTTTAATGACACTTAAACCATTTTAACCCTGTTTAAAAAATATTTAACTACGGTAAAAATCAAGGCAACCCGAGAGGTCCGGTCGACTAGAAATGTTTCGGTCGACCAAGTCTCATATGGTTCGGTCGACCAGGGGAATTTTGAACTAAGGGCTCGGTCGACCAAGAGAGGGCGATTTTTCAAATCTCCGAGGTTCGGTTGACCGAGCCAATTTGAACTGGCCGGTTTGGGTTGACCAGACCACTGGGATTTCTCCCGAGGAGCCTCGGTCGACCAGGTTGTTGGAGTTCATTTTTCTCTCGGTCGACCAGATGGTCAAACTTTTGACCCCAGGGGGTTTCGGTCGACCATGGCTTTTTGAACTACCTGGTTTGGTCGACCAGGGCCTTGGTCAACTATTGACCCAGGGAGGTTTCGATCGACCGGGGCTTTTTAAACTGCAATGGTTCGGTCGACCAGGACCTTGGTCAACTGTTGACCCAAGTCCGGTTCGATCGACCAAGCCAAAATGAACTGTGTTGGCCGGTCGACCGAAAGTGCACCAAGTGTGCATTTTGGTCCCGTCTTGAAGCATACAAGCCCTATTCAAGTGCCTAACAAGTATATGTGAAAATGTGTGTGTCCTAAGGGCATTCTATGGTCACTTTTTGGTTTGAGCTTACAAAATAAACCATGCATGTGTTGTGTGTGCTTATTACAAACCAAATATCCTAATTACTATTACAGACCAATTTTGACCACAAAGAGATATATTACAACTGAAAAACACGGACTAGTCTTCAAGCATTGAGCTTTCACATGCCATCAATGTGTCTGCTGATATAGACCTGAACAAGAACTAGATACTCATTAAATATAGGAGTATTTGTCATTACCAAAACCGAGCGTGACCAATAAGGTCAACATTAGGGTTAGGGTTTAGGGTTTGGAGTTTAGGTTTTAGGGTTTAGGGTTTAGGTTTTAGGGTTTAGGGTTTAGGGTTTAGCGTTTAGGGTTTAGGCTTTAGTGTTTAGTATTTAGGGTTTAGGTCTTAGGGTTTAGGGTTTAGGGTCTAGGGTCTAGGGTTTAGGGTTTAGTGTTTAGGGTTTCATGGTTAGGGTTTAGGGTTTAGGGTTTAGTGTATAGGGTTTAGGGTATAGGGTTTAAGGTTTAGGTGTTTAGGTTTTAGGGTTTAGGTTTTAGGGTTTAGGGTCTATGATTTAGGGTTTAGGGTTTAGGAGTTTAGGTTTTCGGCTTTAGGGTTTGAGGTTTAGGGTATTAGGGTTTAGGGTATAGGGTTTAGGGTTCAGGGTTTAGGGTTTATGGTTTGAGGTTTAGGGTTTCGAGTTTAGAGTTTAGGGTTTAGGGTTTAGGGTTTAAGGGTTAGGGTTTAGGGTTTAGGGTTTAAGGTCTAGAGTTTAGGGTTTAGGGTTTAGTGTTTAGGGTTTAGGGTTTAGTGTTTAGGGTTTAGGGTTTTGGGTTTAGGGTTTCGGGTTTAGCGATTAGGGTTCGGGGTTAGGGTTTAGGGTTTAGGGTTTAGGGTTTTTAGGGTCTAGGGTTTATGGTTTAGGGTTTAGCGTTAGGGTTTATGTTGACCCTATAGGTTATATCCCCATTTTGATTATGACAAATACTCAGGTATTTAATGTCTGCCAAGTTGATGTGCAGGTTTATATTAGCAGATACATTGATGGCACGTGAAAGCTTAAAGCTTGAAGACCTTATTCTAATTGTATTGTACTTTATATTTATTCAAGGGTTTGTAATAGTAATTAGGATATTTGGTTTGTAATAAGCACACACAACACATGTATGAT
The DNA here is from genome assembly GCF_029873635.1 of Malania oleifera. Taxonomy (NCBI): domain Eukaryota; kingdom Viridiplantae; phylum Streptophyta; class Magnoliopsida; order Santalales; family Ximeniaceae; genus Malania; species Malania oleifera. Next base: position 31,497 of record NW_026651759.1, on the reverse strand, counting down.
TTATTATGTAGGCTCAAACCAAATATGAACTAGAAGATGACCTTACAAAGGCCTTAGGGTTTTCGGTGTCTTAATTATGGACCCCAAGTGACCCTAGGTGACTCACTCGAAAAATGAGCAGCTCGAAAGCCATCCCAAGTATAGGAGTTATGTCGTGTAATATTAAGCCCAAGGGCTAGATCGTCTCCTCAGGGAATGCGTTTAATCTCAGATTTTACGTTCTTCCAATCGAAATTAAAACGGTACTAAACTCAGTTTAGATTCGGGTTTTTCAAGAGTTGTTCAATTTTACTTTTGCCGAATTAGATGACACGTAATTTAAAAACCCTAAAACTAACATGTACTAAATAAAAGAAACAAGAATAGAAATCCTAGTTTACTTAAAGAAACATTGGGACACGCACTAATTAAAAATGGAAACTACAAATAAGGAATTAAAACACGCTAGAATAGAAACTCTAATCTACCTAAGGAAACATCGACACACGCACTAATTAAAGATGGTAACCTAGAACATGGAATTAAAAACACACAATGGAAACTAAATTAGAGACACTAAAAAAAAAACCAAACCTACTAAAAATCGAACCTTTAGCACAATTAAGAGATCAAATCAAGACTCACAATTTAAATATAAACATGAACTCAACGGAAATTTAAAAGACATAAACAATAACGGAACACAATAAAAACACAACCTTTACTAATCATAGACCCTAACTAAATCGAATTTCGATAACAAAATATCTAAATTTAATTAAGAATGCTAAATTAAAATAACTATCAATTAGATAAACAAAGAAATTAATTTAACAAAAATGAAATACTCAACATTACTCAACTTAAACAAAAAGAAAGAAAACTCCAATAACATTAAAAAAAAAACTAAACTTTCTTCAATATTCCAAGATTCAAAGAAAAGTAAATAAAAGAAAGAAAGAAAGGAAAAGAGAGAGAGAGAGAAACAAATCCACGGAGTCGTGAAGTCGCTGCTGTGCTGGAGAAGTTGCTGCTGCGCTTTGGTGGTCCTGCTATGGAGTCGGCTAGTGTTCTGCTGTGCTTGGGGACTGCTGAAGATGGTGGAGGAGGCCGGCCGTACTGCAAGAGGGAAGAGGAGGCCAAGAGAAACAGAGGAAAGGGGGAGAGTGAGGGAGGAAAGACAAAGGGAAGGAAGAGAGACAAGGGGAGAGAAGCAGAATTGAAAAGAACAAAAAAAAACAAACTAAAGAAGAAGAAGAAGAAGAAGAAGAAGAAGAAGAGGAGAATGGGGAGCCATGGGGGCTGCCTACATAGGAAGAGAAAGAGAAGGGTTAAATAGGATAGGGGGGGAAAGCCCTAGACCCAAATAGGAAACCCGAATTGCTATATTTTTTTATTTTTTTCATTCTCTATTCATCGCAAATCTGACTCTTCTGGAGCCCGTATCTCACAAAACTCAAAACACAAAAGTTGTAGATGATCCTTTCCTCTTTCTCCAGAAATTTGAATTGTCTTGATCGGAGTTCAGACAAAAAGGTTATGTATAAAATACGAACAGGTGTCGGTTTTGATTCTCGGAAATTTTCCTACGACAAAAAATTACCAAATTCTCATAAATAGTGCAATAAAGTTCAAGAATGATGATTTTGGCATTTTATTAAAATATTGGACAATTTTGGATATTTAATTAAAAATATAAACCGTAAAGCTCGGGTTAAACGTCCAATTACGCAGTTTCGGCGCGTAATCACTAGGACACGCATTTGCATATATGTTTGTTAGGCACTTGAATAGGGTTTGTATGTTTCAAGACAACACCAAAATGCACACATTGTGCACTTTTGGTCAACTGGCCAACACAATTCATTTTGGCCTGGTCGACCGAACCAAACCTGGGTCAACTGTTGACCAAGGTCCTGGTCGACCGAAACATGTAGTTCAAAAAGCCCCGGTCGACCGAAACCCTCTCTGGTCAACTATTGACCAAGGCCCTGGTCGACCGAACCATGTAGTTCAAAAAGCCTCGGTCGACCGAAACCCTCTCTGGTCAACATTTTGACCATGTGGTTGATCGAACCATTTTTGTACTCCAACTACCTGGTCGACCGAGGGTCCTCGGGAAAATCCCCAGCGGTTTGGTCGACCGAATCGGCCAATTCAAAATGGCCTGGTGGAATGAACCTCGGTAAAAATGGAAAATCGCCTTTGGAAAGGCACTTTCGGTCGACCGACCATTCAGCTCAAAAATACCTTGGTCGGCCGAACCATAAGAGACCTAGTCGATCGAAACTGTTCTATTCGACCGGACCTCTCGGGTTGCCCTGATTTTTTACCACGGTTAAACACTTTTAAAGAGGGTTAATTAGGGTTAAAATGATTTTAAACAATATTAATAATACCCTACATGTCCTAACGACTATAATTCTTCCAATGTTTATATATAGCTCCTCATTTGCTAAGATTAAAAAGAGATTAGCAAATTTGATTAGGGAGAATTCTTTGAAAATCCAAAAACCTATAATACTCATTTTTGAGCCTCCTACACTCATACTTACCTTCTCATACTGATTAAACCCTCTGTAAGTTGATTGAGTGTTAGTCTAAATCGGTTTGCTCTCCTATTTGTATTTGATTGATTCAATTTTCTTGAGAGCTAAACCTAAGTATTCTTAGGGGGCTTCGTTCATAAGCCTATCCTAAGAAGACTTGCTTAAGCTTCTGAGAGTTGCATTTGTGTTGCAATATCTTAGGAAGCTTGTATTTGTCTTTGGGTTGCAAAATCATTTTCAAAACATACTCAAATATCTTGTGTGATTCATATTGATATATTTGTGAAAATATATTTGTGTTTGTGATATTGATCTTTGTTGCAATATTCATTGACTTACATATTATTTGCTGATCCAAAGATTAAATATATTTTGCAAACCAAGCATATACAGTACTTGATATTTGCACGATTGAGATATTCTGATGACTGGAATATTCAAGACTTGATTGACATCTTTGTCTGAGCATTCAGATTGAATATTTAGTGATACAAAGATAATATAGGTTTGAACTCTCACGTACGCATTACACTGATAGAAAATATATATGAGAGTTGAACTATTTTGACCACACTGAGCTTACATATTGAATCATATTGTGGTGTATGTTATTGCGTGTATTTGGGTACATATCTGCTTTACACGAAAGCACAATCACTGTACCATTTGATTATATACACATTTGTTGTATTTTCAGGCACAGGCCTAAAGAGGGAGATTAGCCCTGGAATAGTCCCAGATTGGCTTAGACCCGGTTAGGAAAGCTAGGTGCGTCATCCTATTAAGGTGTGTAGGTTGAGGTCAGCCCTATGTTAATTTGACCTGATTGTAAATGGTGCCGCTCCACCCTTAAGTGAGCTATTAGTGGAATCCTCAAGCTTGCGAGCTAGAGGCGAGGATGTAGGCACAGTTGGCCGAACCCCGATAACATATTGTGTGTTGTGTATATTGTTACATTTTATATTTATCGCACGTGTATGTTATTATGTAAATGATGCGCTTGATTTAAATTTTTGCATATCATATTCATCAGCGTATTTGGAACTGAATAGAAAGTCTCTAGGTTGTTATATTTTGCTAACCTATTTCAACCTAGGAGAAAAGTTTAAAAATCCAATTCACCCCCCCCTCCTGGGAATACACCAATTCTAACAGTTTAGAGTTTAGTGCTTAGGGTTTAGGGTTTAAGGTTTAGGGTTTAGGGTTTAGGAGTTTGTGTTTTAGGGTTTAGGTTTTAGGGTTTATGGTTTAGGGTTTAAGGTTTGGGGTTTAGGGTTTAGGGTTTAGGGTTTAGGGTTTTAGGGTTTAGGGTTTAGGTTTTAGGGTTTAGGGTTTAGGGTTTAGGGTTTAGGGTTTAGGGTTTAAGCTTTAGTGTTTAGTATTTACAATTTAGGGTTTAGGGTTTAAGGTTTAAGGTTTAGGGTTTAGGGTTTAGGGTTTAAGGGTTAGGGTTTACGGTTTAGGGTTTAGGGTTGTTGGGTTTAGGGTTTAGGGTTTGGGGTTAGGCTTTTGGTTTAGAGTTTCGGGTTTAGTATTTTGGGTTTAGGGTTAGGGTTTTTACGGTCTATGGTTTAGTGTTTAGGGTTTTTACGGTCTATGGTTTAGGGTTTAAGGTTTAGGATTTAAGGTTTGGGGTTTGGGTTTAAGGTTTACGGTTTAGGTTTTAGGGTATAAGGTTTGGAGTTTAGGGTTTAGGGTTATAGGGTGTAGGGCTTAGGGTTTCGAGTTTAAGGTTCAGGGTTTGGCGGGGTTACGGTTTAGGGTTTAGGGTTTAGGGCTTTTAGGGTCTAAGGTTTAGGGTTTTGGGTTTTGGGTTTTGGGTTTAGGGTTTGGGGTTTAGGGTTTAGGTTTTAGGGGTTAGGGGTTAGGGTTTAGTGTTTAGGGTTTAGGGTTTAGGGCTTAGGGTTTAGGGTTTATGGTTTAGGGTTTAGGGTTTAGGGTTTAGGGTGTAGGGGCTTAGGTTTTAGGGTTTAGTGTTTAGGGTTTAAGGTTTAGGGTTTAGGGCTTAGTGGTTTTGATTTAGGGTTTAGGGTTTAGGGATTAGGGTTTTAGGGTTTAGTGTTTAGGGTTTATGGTTTTGGGTTTCGTGTTTAGTACTTAGGGTTTAGGGTTTAGGGTTTAGGGTTTAGGGCATAGGGTTTAGGGTTTTAATGTTTAGGAATTAGGGTTTAGGGTTTAGGGTTATAGGGTTTAGGGTTTTGGGTTTTTTGGGTCAAGGGTTTAAGGTTTAGGGTTTAGGATTTCGGGTTTAGGACATAGGGTTTAAGGTTTAGTGTTTAGGACTTAGGGTTTAGGGTTTAGGGTATTGGGGTTTAGGGTTTAGGGTTTAGGGTTTAGGGTTTAGGGTTTGGGTTTAGGGTTTAGGGATTTGGGTTTAGGGTTTTTAGGGTCTAGGGTTTAGGGTTTAGGGTTTAGAATTTAGGGTTTAGCATTAGGGTTTGGGGTTTAGTGTTTAGGGTTTAGGGTTTATGGTTTAGGGTTTAGGGTTTAGGTGTTTTGCTTTTAGAGTTTAGGTTTTAGGGTTTAGGGTATAGGGTTTGGGGTTAGGATTTAGGGATTAAGGATTAGGGTTTAGGGTTTAGTGTATAGCGTTTGGAGTTTAGGGTTTAGGGTTATAGGGTTTAGGGCCTAGGGTTTCGAGTTTAGGGTTTAGGGTTTGGCAGGGTTAGAATTTAGGGTTTAGGGTTTTTAGTGTCTTAGGTTTATTGTTTAGGGTTTTGGGTTTTGGGTTTAGAGTTTGGGGTTAGGGTATAGTGTTAAGGGTTTAGGGTATAGGGTTTAGGGTTTAGGTGTTTAGGTTTTCGGGTTTAGGTTTTAAGGCTTGGGGTTTAAGGTTTAGGGTTTACGATTTAGGGTTTTGGATTTCAATTTTAGGGTTTAGGGTTAGTTTTAGGGTTCAGGGTTTTAGGGTTTAGGGTTTATGGTTTAGTGTTTAGGGTTTAGGTTTTGGGTTTCGGATTTAGGGTTTTGGGTTTCAGGTTTGGGGTTAGGGTTTGGGACTAGGGTTTAGGGTGTTAGGTTTAGGGTTTAGGGTTTAAGGTTTAGGGGTTAGGGTTTAGGGTTAAGGGTTGTTGGGTTTAGGGTTTAGGGTTTCGGGTTGGGGTTTTGGTTTAGAGTTTCGAGTTTAGGATTTTGGGTTTAGGGTTTAGGTTTTTAGGGTCTGGGGTTTAGGGTTTACGATTTAGGGTTTAGGGTTTGGGGTTAGGGTTTAGGGTTTAAGGTTTACGGTTTAGGTTTTAGGGTATAGGGTTTGGAGTTTAGGGTTTAGGGTTTAGGGTTATAGGTTGTAGGGCTTAGGGTTTCGATTTTAGGGTTTAGGGTTTGGCGGGGTTACAGTTTAGGGTTTAGGGTCTTCAGGGTCTAAGGTTTAAGGTTTGGCGTTTAGGGTTTAGGGTTGGGGTTTAGTGTTTAGGGTTTAGGGTACAGGGTTTATAGTTTAGGGTTTAGGTGTTTATGTTTTTGGGTTTAGGTTTTAGTGTTTAGGATTTAGGGTTTAGGGTTTACGATTTAGGGTTTTGGATATAGGGTTTAGGGTTTTTTTAGGGTTTAGTCATTAGGGTTTAGGTTTAGGGATTCAAATTGAGGGCTTAGGGTTTCAAGTTTGGGGTTATGGTTTGGGGCTAGGGTGTAGGGTTTTGGGTTTAATGTTTTTAGGGTCTAGGGTTTATGGTTTAGGGTTTGGGGTTTAGAGTTTAGGTTTTAGGGGTTAGGGGTTAGGGTTTAGGGTTTAGGGTTTAGGGTTTAGGGTTCAAGGTTTAGGGTTTAGGGTTTAGGGTGTAGGTGCATAGCTTTTAGGGTTTAGTGTTCAGGTTTTAGGGTGTAGGGTTTAGGGCTTAGTGTTTTTGATTCAGGGTTTAGGGTTTAGGGATTATGGTTTTAGGGTTTATCGTTTAGGGTTTATGGTTTAGGGTTAAGTGTTTAGTATTTAGGGTTTAGGGTTTAGGGTTTAGTGTTTTGGGTTTGGGGTTTAGGGTTTAGGGTTTAGGGCATAGGGTTTAGGGTTTTAGTGTTTAGGAATTAGGGTTTAGGGTTTAGGGTTATAGGGTTTATGGTTTAGGGTTTTGCGTTTAGGGTTTTTAGGGTCAAGGGTTTAGGGTTAGGGTATAGGTTTTAGGGCTAGGGTTTAGGGTTTAGGATTTCAGGTTTAGGGCATAGGGTTTAAGGTTTAGTGTTTAGGACTTAGGGTTTAGGGTTTAGGGTATTAGGGTTTAGGGTTTAACGTTTCGGGTTCAGGGTTTAGGGTTTGGGGTTAGGGTTTAAGGTTAGGGGTTTAGGTGTTTTAGGGTCTAGGGGTTTAGAGTTTAGGGTTTAGGGTTTAGAATTTAGGGTTTAACGTTAGGGTTTAGGGTTTAGGGTTTTGTGTTTAGGGTTTAGGGTTTACGGTTTAGGGTTTACGGTTTAGGTGTTTAGGTTTTAGAGTTTAGGTTTTAGGGTATAGGGTTTGGGGTTAGGGTTTAGGGATTTAGGATTAGGGTTTAGGGTTTAGTGTATAGCGTTTGGAGTTTAGGGTTTAGGGTTATAGGGTTTAGGGCATAGGGTTTCGAGTTTAGGGTTTAGGCTTTACAATTTAGGGTTTAGGGTTTTTAGGGTCTAAGGTTTATTGTTTTGGGTTTTGGGTTTTGGGTTTAGAGTTTGGGGTTAGGGTATATTGTTAAGGGTTTAGGGTATAGGGTTTAGGGTTTAGGTGTTTAGGTTTTCAGGTTTAGGTTTTAAGGCTTGGGGTTTAAGGTTTAGGGTTTACGATTTAAGGTTTTGGATTTTGGTTTTAGGGTTTAGGGTTAGTTTTAGGGTTCAGGGTTTTAGGGTTTAGGGTTTATGGTTTATTGTTTAGGGTTTAGGTTTTGGGTTTCGGATTTAGGGTTTTGGGTTTCATGTTTGGGGTTAGGGTTTGGGACTTGGGTTTAGGGCGTTGGGTTTAGGGTTTAGGGATTAAGGTTTAGGGTTTAGGGTTTAGGGGTTAGGGTTTAGGGTTAAGGGTTGTTGGGTTTAGGGTTTAGGGTTTCGGGTTGGGGTTTTGGTTTAGAGTTTCGAGTTTAGGATTTTGGGTTTAGGGTTTAGGGTTTAGGTTTTTAGGGTCTGGGGTTTAGGGTTTAAGATTTAGGTTTTAGGGTTTGGGGTTAGGGTTTAGGGTTTAAGGTTTACGGTTTAGGTTTTAGGGTATAGGGTTTGGAGTTTTGGGTTTAGGGTTTAGGGTTATAGGGTGTAGGGCTTAGGGTTTCGAGTTTAGGGTTTAGGGTTTGGCGGGGTTACGGCTTAGGGTTTAGGGTTTTTCAGGGTCTAAGGTTTAGGGTTTGGGGTTTAGGGTTTTGGGTTTAGGGTTTAGGGTTGGGGTTTAGTGTTTAGGGTTTAGGGTATAGGGTTTATAGTTTAGGGTTTAGGTGTTTAGGTTTTAGTGTTTAGGATTTAGGGTTTAGGGTTTACGATTTTGGGTTTTGGATATAGGGTTTAGGGTTTGTTTTAGAGTTTAGGGTTTGGGGTTTAGGGATTAGTCATTAGGGTTTAGGTTTAGGGTTTCAAATTTAGGGCTTAGGGTTTCAAGTTTGGGGTTAGGGTTTGGGGCTAGGGTGTAGGGTTTTGGGTTTAATGTTTTTAGGGTTTAGGGTTTATGGTTTAGGGTTTTGGTTTTAGAGTTTAGGTGTTAGGGAGTAGGGGTTAGGGTTTAGGGTTTAGGGTTTAGGGTTCAGGGTTTAGGGTTTAGGGTTTAGGGTGTAGGTGCTTAGCTTTTAGGGTTTAGAGTTTAGGTTTTAGGGTGTAGGGTTTAAGGCTTAGTGTTTTTGATTCAGGGTTTAGGGTTTAGGGATTATGGTTTTAGGGTTTATCGTTTAGGGTTTTTGGTTTAGGGTTTAGTGTTTAGTACGTAGGGTTTAGGGTTTAGGGTTTAGTATTTTGGGTTTAGGGTTTAGGGTTTAGGGTTTAGGGCATAGGGTTTAGGGTTTTAGTGTTTAGGAATTAGGGTTTGCGATTTAGGGTTATAGGGTTTATGGTTTTGGGTTTTGGGTTTAGGGTTCAAGGTTTAGGGTTTAGGGTTTAGGGTGTAGGTGCATAGCTTTTAGGGTTTAGTGTTCAGGTTTTAGGGTGTAGGGTTTAGGGCTTAGTGTTTTTGATTCAGGGTTTAGGGTTTAGGGATTATGGTTTTAGGGTTTATCGTTTAGGGTTTATGGTTTAGGGTTAAGTGTTTAGTATTTAGGGTTTAGGGTTTAGGGTTTAGTGTTTTGGGTTTGGGGTTTAGGGTTTAGGGTTTAGGGCATAGGGTTTAGGGTTTTAGTGTTTAGGAATTAGGGTTTAGGGTTTAGGGTTATAGGGTTTATGGTTTAGGGTTTTGCGTTTAGGGTTTTTAGGGTCAAGGGTTTAGGGTTAGGGTATAGGTTTTAGGGCTAGGGTTTAGGGTTTAGGATTTCAGGTTTAGGGCATAGGGTTTAAGGTTTAGTGTTTAGGACTTAGGGTTTAGGGTTTAGGGTATTAGGGTTTAGGGTTTAACGTTTCGGGTTCAGGGTTTAGGGTTTGGGGTTAGGGTTTAAGGTTAGGGGTTTAGGTGTTTTAGGGTCTAGGGGTTTAGAGTTTAGGGTTTAGGGTTTAGAATTTAGGGTTTAACGTTAGGGTTTAGGGTTTAGGGTTTTGTGTTTAGGGTTTAGGGTTTACGGTTTAGGGTTTACGGTTTAGGTGTTTAGGTTTTAGAGTTTAGGTTTTAGGGTATAGGGTTTGGGGTTAGGGTTTAGGGATTTAGGATTAGGGTTTAGGGTTTAGTGTATAGCGTTTGGAGTTTAGGGTTTAGGGTTATAGGGTTTAGGGCATAGGGTTTCGAGTTTAGGGTTTAGGCTTTACAATTTAGGGTTTAGGGTTTTTAGGGTCTAAGGTTTATTGTTTAGGGTTTTGGGTTTTGGGTTTAGTGTTTGGGGTTAGGGTTTAGTGTTTAGGGTTTAGGGTATAGGGTTTAGGGTTTAGGTGTTTAGGTTTTCAGGTTTAGGTTTTAAGGCTTGGGGTTTAAGGTTTAGGGTTTACGATTTAAGGTTTTGGATTTTGGTTTTAGGGTTTAGGGTTAGTTTTAGGGTTCAGGGTTTTAGGGTTTAGGGTTTATGGTTTATTGTTTAGGGTTTAGGTTTTGGGTTTCGGATTTAGGGTTTTGGGTTTCATGTTTGGGGTTAGGGTTTGGGACTTGGGTTTAGGGCGTTGGGTTTAGGGTTTAGGGATTAAGGTTTAGGGTTTAGGGTTTAGGGGTTAGGGTTTAGGGTTAAGGGTTGTTGGGTTTAGGGTTTAGGGTTTCGGGTTGGGGTTTTGGTTTAGAGTTTCGAGTTTAGGATTTTGGGTTTAGGGTTTAGGTTTTTAGGGTCTGGGGTTTAGGGTTTAAGATTTAGGTTTTAGGGTTTGGGGTTAGGGTTTAGGGTTTAAGGTTTACGGTTTAGGTTTTAGGGTATAGGGTTTGGAGTTTTGGGTTTAGGGTTTAGGGTTATAGGGTGTAGGGCTTAGGGTTTCGAGTTTAGGGTTTAGGGTTTGGCGGGGTTACGGCTTAGGGTTTAGGGTTTTTCAGGGTCTAAGGTTTAGGGTTTGGGGTTTAGGGTTTTGGGTTTAGGGTTTAGGGTTGGGGTTTAGTGTTTAGGGTTTAGGGTATAGGGTTTATAGTTTAGGGTTTAGGTGTTTAGGTTTTAGTGTTTAGGATTTAGGGTTTAGGGTTTACGATTTTGGGTTTTGGATATAGGGTTTAGGGTTTGTTTTAGAGTTTAGGGTTTAGGGTTTAGGGATTAGTCATTAGGGTTTAGGTTTAGGGTTTCAAATTTAGGGCTTAGGGTTTCAAGTTTGGGGTTAGGGTTTGGGGCTAGGGTGTAGGGTTTTGGGTTTAATGTTTTTAGGGTCTAGGGTTTATGGTTTAGGGTTTTGGTTTTAGAGTTTAGGTGTTAGGGAGTAGGGGTTAGGGTTTAGGGTTTAGGGTTTAGGGTTCAGGGTTTAGGGTTTAGGGTTTAGGGTGTAGGTGCTTAGCTTTTAGGGTTTAGAGTTTAGGTTTTAGGGTGTAGGGTTTAGGGCTTAGTGTTTTTGATTCAGGGTTTAGGGTTTAGGGATTATGGTTTTAGGGTTTATCGTTTAGGGTTTTTGGTTTAGGGTTTAGTGTTTAGTACGTAGGGTTTAGGGTTTAGGGTTTAGTATTTTGGGTTTAGGGTTTAGGGTTTAGGGTTTAGGGCATAGGGTTTAGGGTTTTAGTGTTTAGGAATTAGGGTTTGCGGTTTAGGGTTATAGGGTTTATGGTTTTGGGTTTTGGGTTTAGGGTTTTTAGGGTCAAGGGTTTAGGGTTAGGGTTTAGGTTTTAGGGCTAGGGTTTGGGGTTTAGGATTTCAGGTTTAGGGCATAGGGTTTAAGGTTTAGTGTTTAGGACTTAGGGTTTAGGGTTTAGGGTATTAGGGTTTAGGGTTTAAGGTTTCGGGTTTAGGGTTTATGGTTTGTGGTTAGGGTTTAAGGTTTGGGGTTTAGGTGTTTTAGGGTCTAGGGGTTTAGGGTTTAGGGTTTAGGGTTTAGAATTTAGGGTTTAATGTTAGGGTTCAGGATTTAGTGTTTAGGATTTACAGTTTAGGTGTTTAGGTTTTAGAGTTTAGGTTTTAGGGTATAGGGTTTGGGGTTAGGGTTTAGGGATTTAGGATTAGGGTTTAGGGTTTTGTGTATAGCGCTTGGAGTTTCGGGTTTAGGGTTATAGGGTTTAGGGCTTAGGGTTTCGAGTTTAGGGTTTAGGGTTTGGCATGGTTACAATTTAGGGTTTAGGGTTTTTAGGGTCTAAGGTTTATTGTTTAGGGTTTTGGGTTTTGTGTTTAGAGTTTGGGATAAGGGTATAGTGTTAAGGGTTTAGGGTATAGGGTTTAGGGTTTAGGTGTTTAGGTTTTCGGGTTTAGGTTTTAAGGCTTAGGGTTTAAGGTTTAGGGTTTACAATTTAAGGTTTTGGATTTCGATTTTAGGGTTTAGGGTTAGTTTTAGGGTTCAGGGTTTTAGGGTTTAGGGTTTATGGTTTATTGTTTAGGGTTTAGGTTTTGGTTTTCGGATTTTGGGTTTTGGGTTTCAGGTTTGGGGTTAGGGTTTGGGACTAGGGTTTAGGGGGTTGGGTTTAGTGTTTAGGGTTTAAGGTTTAGGGTTAAGGGTTTAGGGGTTAGGGTTTAGGGTTAAGGGTTGTTGGGTTTAGGGTTTAGGGTTTCGAGTTGGGGTTTTGGTTTAGAGTTTCGAGTTTAGGATTTTGGGTTTAGGGTTTAGGTTTTTAGGGTCTGGGGTTTAGGGTTTAAGATTTAGGTTTTAGGGTTTGGGGTTAGGGTTTAGGGTTTAAGATTTACGGTTTAGGTTTTAGGGTATAGGGTTTGGAGTTTAGGGTTTAGGGTTTAGGGTTATAGGGTGTAGGGCTTAGGGTTTCGAGTTTAGGGTTTAGGGTTTGGCAGGGTTACGGTTTAGGGTTTAGGGTTTTCAGGGTCTAAGGTTTAGGGTTTGGGGTTTAGGGTTTTGGATTTAGGGTTTAGGGTTGGGGTTTAGTGTTTAGGGTTTAGGGTATAGGGTTTATAGTTTAGGGTTTAGGTGTTTAGGTTTTTGGGTTTAGGTTTTAGTGTTTAGTGTTTAGGGTTTAGGGTTTACGATTTAGGGTTTTGGATATAGGGTTTAGGGTTTGTTTTGGGGTTTAGGGTTTAGGGTTTAGGGTTTAGTCATTATGGTTTAGGTTTAGGGTTTCAAATTTAGGGCTTAGGGTTTTAGGTTTGGGGTTAGGGTTTGGGGCTAGGGTGTAGGGTTTTGGGTTTAATGTTTTTAGGGTCTAGGGTTTATGGTTTAGGGTTTGTGGTTTAGAGTTTAGGTTTTAGGGGTTAGGGTTTAGGGTTTAGGGTTTAGGGTTTAGGGTTTAGGGTTCAGGGTTTAGAGTTTAGGGTTTAGGGTGTAGGTGCTTAGCTTTTAGGGTTTAGTATTTAGGTTTTAGGGTGTAGGGTTTAGGGCTTAGTGTTTTTGATTTAGGGTTTAGGGTTTAGGGATTATGGTTTGAGGGTTTATCGTTTAGGGTTTATGGTTTAGGGTTTAGTGCTTAGTATTTAGGGTTTAGGGTTTAGGGTTTAGTGTTTTGGGTTTAGGGTTTAGGGTTTAGGGTTTAGGGCATAGGGTTTGGGGTTTTAGTGTTTAGGAATTTGGGTTTAGGGTTTAGGGTTATAGGGTTTATGGTTTAGGGTTTTGGGTTTAGGGTTTTTAGGGTCAAGGGTTTAGGGTCAGGGTTTAGGTTTTAGGGCTAGGGTTTAGGGTTTAGGATTTCAGGTTTAGGGCATAGGGTTTAAGGTTTAGTGTTTAGGACTTAGGGTTTAGGGTTTAGGGTATTAGGGTTTATGGTTTAAGGTTTTGGGTTTAGGGTTTAGGGTTTGGGGTTAGAATTTAAGGTTTGGGGTTTATGTGTTTTAGGGTCTAGGGGTTTAGGGTTTAGGGCTTAGAGTTTAGAATTTAGGGTTTAGCGTTAGGGTTTAGGGTTTAGGGTTTAGGGTTTACGGTTTAGGTGTTTAGGTTTTAGAGTTTAGGTTTTAGGGTTTAGTGTATAGGGTTTGGGGTTAGGGTTTAGGGATTTAGGATTAGGGTTTAGGGTTTAGTGTATAGCGTTTGGAGTTTATGATTTAGGGTTATAGGGTTTAGGGCTTAGGTTTTCGAGTTTAGGGTTTAGGGTTTGGAGGGTTTACAATTTAGGGTTTAGGGGTTTTAACGTCTAAAGTTTATTGTTTATGGTTTTGGGTTTTGGGTTTAGAGTTTGGGGTTAGGGTTTAGTGTTAAAGGTTTAGGGTATAGGGTTTAGGGTTTAGGGTTTAGGTGTTTAGGTTTTTGGGTTTAGGTTTTAGGGCCTAGGGTTTATGGTTTAGGGTTTACGATTTAGGGTTTTGGATTTCGGGTTTAGGGTTTTGGGTTAGTTTTAGGGTTTAGGGTTTTCGGGTTTAGGGTTTTGGGTTTAGTGTTTAGGGTTTGGGTTTTTGGTTTCGGATTTAGGGCTTTGGGTTTCAAGTTTGGGTCTAGGGTTTGGGACTAGGGTTTAGGGTGTTGGGTTTAGGGTTTAGGGTTTACGGTTTAGGGTTTAGGGGTTAGGCTTTAGGGTTTAGGGTTTAGGGTTTAGGGTTTAGGGTTTCGGGTTGGGGTTTTGGTTTAGAGTTTCGGGTTTAGGATTTTAGGTTTAGGGTTTAGGGTTTTTAGGGTCTACGGTTTAGGGTTTAAGGTTTAGGGTTTAGGGTTTAGGGTTTGGGGTTAGGGTTTAGGGTTTAGGGTTTAAGGTTTATAGTTTAGGTTTTAAGGTATCGGGTTCTGAGTTTAGGGTGTAGGGTTATAGGGTGTAGGGCTTAGGGTTTCTAGTTTACGGTTTAGGGTTTGGCGGGGTTACGATTTAGGGTTTTTAGGGTCTAAGGTTTAGGGTTTAGGGTTTACGGTTTAGGTTTGGTGTTTAGTGTTTGGGGTTTAGGGTATAGGGTTTATAGTTTAGGGTTTAGTTGTTTAGGTTTTTGGGTTTAGGTTTTAGGGTTTAGGGTTTAGGGTTTACGATTTAAGGTTTTGGATTTATGGTTTAGGGTTTAGGGTTAGTTTTAGGGTCAGGGTTTTAGGGTTTAGGGTTTAGGGTTAGTTTTAGGGTTTAGGGTTTAGGGTTTAGGGTATAGGGTTTGGGGTTTAGGTTCTTGGGTTTACAGTTTAGGGTTTTTAGGGTATAGGGTTTATGGTTTAGGGTTAGGGTTTAAGGTTTAGGGTTTAGGGTTTACGACTTAAGGTTTAAGGTTTAGTGTTTAGGACTTAGGGTTTAGGGTTTGTGGTATTAGGGTTTAGGGTTAAGGGTTTAGGGTTTAGGGTTTACAGTTTAGGGTTTAAGGTTTTGGGTTTAGGATTTTGGGTTTGGGGTTAGGGTTTAGGGTTTAGGTTTTAGGGTTTTTAGGGTCTAGGGTTAAGGGTTTAGGGTTTAGGATTTAGAATTTAGGGTTTAGCGTTTGGGTTTAGGGATTAGTGTTTAGGGATTAGGGTTTAGGGTTTAGGGTTTAGGGTTTAGTGTTTAGGTTTTAGGGTTTAGGGTTTAAGGTTTAGGTTTTAGTGCTTAGGGTTTAGGGTTAGGGTTTTTGATTAAGGGTTTAGGATTTTGGGTTTAGGGTTTAGGGTTTAAGGTTTAGCGTTTAGGGTTTAGGCTTTAGTGTTTTTTATTTAGGGTTTAGGGTTTAGGGTCGAGGGTATAGGGTTTAGTGTTTAGTGTTTAGGTTTCATGGTTTGGGTTTAGGGTATAGGGTTTTGGGGTTTAGGGTCTAGGTTTTAGGGTTTAGGGTTTAGGGGTTTAGGTTTTCGGCTTTAGGGTTTAGGGTTTAGGGTTTAGGGTTTAAGATTTAGGGTTTAGGGTTTAGGGTTTAGGGTTTAGGGTTTAGGGTTTAGGGTTTAGGGTTTCGGGTTTAGGGATTAGGGTTCGGGGTTAGGGTTTAGGGTTTAGGTTTTAGGGTTTTTAGGGTCTAGGGTTTAGGGTTTAGGGTTTGCGGTTTTGGGTTTAGCATTAGCGTTTAGGGCTTAGTGCTCTAGGGTTTAGGGTTTAGGGTCTAGGGTATAGGTCTTAGGGTTTAGTGTTTTTGATTTCATGATTAGGGTTTGAGTTTAGGGTTTAGTGTATAGGGTTTAGGGTTTAGGTGTTTAGGTTTTAGGATTTAGGTTTTAGGGTTTTGGGCTAGGAAGGGTTTGGGGTTTAGGGGTTTAGGTTTTCGGCTTGAGGGTTTTGGGTTTAGGGTTCAGGATTATGGGTTTTAGGTTTAGTATATAGGAGTTAAGGTTTAGGGTTTAGGGTATGGGGTTTGGGGTTCACGTTTTAGGGTTTATGGTTTAGGGTTTGGGGTTTCGCATTTAGGGTTTAGGGTTTAGGGTTTAAGGGTTACGATTTAGTGTTTAGGGTTTATGGTCTAGGGTTTAGGGTTTAGGGTTTTGCATTTAGGGTTTAGGGTTTAGGGTTTAGGGTTTCGGGTTTAGGGATTAGGGTTCGGGGTTAGGGTTTAGGGTTTAGGGTTAAGTGTTTAGTGTTTAGGGTTTAGGGTTTAGGGTTTCGGGTTTAGGGTTTAGGGATTAGGGCTCAGGGTTAGGGTTTAGGGTTTAGGGTTTTTAGGGTCTAGGGTTTAGGGTTTAGGGTTTAGGGTTTAGGGTTTGTGGTTTAGGGTTTAGCATTAGGGTTCAGGGTTTAGGGTTTTTGGTTTTGGATTTGGTATTAGGGTTTAGGGTTTAGTGCTTAGGGTTTAGGGTTTAAGGTTTAGGGTTTAGGGTTTAGGTGTTTGGGTTTTAGGGTTTAGGTTTTAGGGTTTATGGTTTTGGTTTAAGGTTTGGGGTTTAGGGTTTAGGTTTTAGGGTTTTAGGTTTGTGGGTTTGGGGTTGAACGTTTTGGGTTTTGGGTTTTGTGTTTACGCTTTAGTGTTTGGTATTTACAGTTTGGGGTTTTGGGTTTTGGGTTTAGGGTTTAGGGTTTAGGGTTGAGGGTTTAGGGTTTAAGGGTTAGGGTTTAGGGTTTGGGGTTTGGGGTTGTAGGGTTTGAGGTTTAGGGTTTGGGGTTTAGGGCTTAGGGTTTGGGTAGGGTTTTGGTTTAGTGTTTCGGGTTAAGGAGTTTGGGTTTAGTGTTTAGGGTTTAGGGTTTAGTGTTTAGGGTTTAAGGTTTAAGGTTAGGGTTTAGCGTTTAGGGTTTAGGTTTTAGGTCTTAGGGTTTATGGTTTAGTGTTTAGGATTTAGGGTTTAGGGTTTAGGGTATTAGGGTGTAGGGTTTAGGGTTTAGCATTTAAGGTTTTAGGTTTAGAATTTAGGGTTTAGTGTTTAGTGTTTCATGTTTAGGGTTTAGGGTTTAGGGTTTAGGGTATAGATTCTAGGGTTTAGGGTAGAGGGTCTAGGGTTTAGGGTTTATGGTTTAGCGTTTAGGGTTTAGTGTTTTGGATTTAAGGTTTAGGGTTTATGGTATTGGGGTTGAGGGTTTAGGGTTTAGGGTTTAGGGTTAGGGTTTAGGGTTTAGTGTTTAGGGTTTCGCGTTTAGGGTTTATTGTTTGTGGTTAGGGTTTAGGGTTTAGGGTTTTAAGGTTTAGGGTTTGGGGGTTTTAGCGTCTAGGGTTTAGCATTTAGGGTTTAGGTTTTTGGGTTTCGGGTTCAGGGTTTAGAATTTAGGGTTTGGGTTTTGGGTTTAGTGTTTAGGGTTTAGGGTTTAGGGTTAAGGGTTTGGGTTTTAGGTGTTTAGGTGTTTAGGTTTTAGGGTTTAGTTCTTAGGTTGTTGGGTTAGTGTTTAGGGTTTACGGTTTAGGGACTAGGTTTTAGGGTTTTGGTGTTTTGGGTTTGGAGTTTAGGGCTTAGGGTTTTGGATTTAGGGTTTAGGGTTTAGGGTTAAGGGTTTTAAGGTTTAGGGTTTGGGGGTTTTAGCGTCTAGGGTTTAGTGTTTAGGGTTTAGGTTTTTGGGTTTCAGGTTCAGGGTTTAGAATTTAGGGTTTGGGCTTTGGTTTCGTGTTTAGGGTTTAGGGTTTAGGGTTTAGGGTTTAGGGTTAAGGGTTTCGGTTTTAGGTGTTTAGGTGTTTTGGTTTTAGGGTTTAGTTCTTAGGTTGTGGGGTTTAGGGTTTAGGGTTTTGGAATGAGGGTTAGGGTATAGGGTTTAGTGGTTAGGATTTAATGTTTAGGGTTTTGTGTTTAGGATTTAGGGGTTTAGGGTTTTGTGTTTAGGATTTAGGGTTTGGGGTTTAGGGTTTCGGGTGTTGGGGTTCAGGGTTTTGGGTTTAGTGTTTAGGGCTTAGGGCTTAGGGTTTAGGGTTTAGGGTTTAGCATTGGGGTTTACAGTTTAGTGTGTAGGGTTTAGGGTTTAGGGTTTAGTTTTTAGGGTTTAGGGTTTAGAGTTTAGGGTTTAGTGTTTAGGGTTTAGGGTTTAGGGTTTAGTGTTTAGTTTTTAGGGTTTAGGGTTAGGGTATAAGGTTTAGTGTTTAGGGTTTAGGGTTTGGGGTTTAGTGTTTAGTTTTTAGGGTTTATGGTTTATGGTTTAGGGTTTAGGGTTTAGGTTTTAGGTGTTTAGGTGTTTAGGTTTTAAGGTTTAGGTTTTGGGGTTTAGGGTTTAGGGTTTAGGGTTTAGTGTTTAGGGTATTGGGGTTTAGGGTTTAGGGTTTAGGGTTTAGGGCTTAGGGTTTAGGGTTTAGTGTTTAGGGTTTTGCGTTTAGGGTTTATTGTTTATGGTTAGAATTTACGGTTTAGGGCTTAGTGTTTAGGGTTTTAGGATTTAAGTTTTTTGGCTTAGGGTTAGGGTTTAGGGTTTAGGGTTTGGCATTGGGGTTTAGGGTTTAGTGTTTAGGGTTTAGGCTTTAGGTCTAGGGTTTAGGGTTTAGGTGTTTAGGTTTTAGGGTTTAGGGTTTAGGGTTTAGGGTTTAGTTTTTAGGGTTTAGGGTTTAGGTTTTAGAGTTTATCGTTTTGGGTTTAGGGTTAGGGTATTGGGTTTAGTGTTTTGGGTTTTAGGGTTAGCGTTTTGTTTTTGGGGTTTAGGGTTTCGGGTTTTGGGTTTAGGTTTTAGGTGTTTAGGTGTTTAGGTTTTAGGGTTTAGGTTTTAGGTTTTAGGGTTTAGGGTTTACGATTTAGGGTTTAGTATTTAGGGTTTAGGGTTTAGGATTACGCTATAGGGTTTAGTGTTTAGGGTTTAGGGTTTAGGATTTAGTGTTTAGGGTTTAGGGTTTGGTGTTTAGGGTTTAGGTGTTTAGGTTTAAGGGTTTAGGGTTTAGGGTTTTTGATTGAGGGTTTAGGGTTTAGTGTTTTTGATTTACGGTTTAAGGTTTAGGGTTTAGGGTTTAGGTTTAGGGTTTAGGGTTTTGCGTTTAGGTTTTAGTGTTTAGGGTTTGAGGGTCAGGGTTTAGTAGTTAGGGTTTAGGGCATTTGGTTTAGGGTTTTAAGGTTTATGGTTTAGGGTTTAGTTGTTTGGGTTTTAGGGTTTAGGGTTTAGGGTTTAGGGTTTAGGGGTTTAGGTTTTCGGGTTTAGGGTTTAGGGTTTAGGATTTAGGATTTTGGGTTTAGTGTTTATAATTTAAGGTTTATGGTTTAGGGTATTAGGGTTCAGGGTTTAGGGTTTAGGGTTTGGGGTTTAGGGCTTAGGGTTTAGGGTTTAGTGTTTAGGGTTTCTGGTTTAGGGTTTAGGGTTTCGGGTTAGGGGTTAGGGTTTAGGGCTTAAGGTTTAGGGTTTTTGGGTTTAGGTTTGAGGGCTTAGGGTTTAGGGTTTAGCGTTTCGCCTTAGGTTTTGGTGTTTAGGTTTTGGGCTTTAGGGTCTAGGGTTTGGGGTTTAGGGTTTAAAGTTTAGGGTTTAGGTGTTTAGGTTTTTGGGGTTTGGGTTTTGGGTTTAGGGTATAGGGTTTAGGGTTTAGGGTTTTGGATTTAGGGTTTAGTGTTTAGGTTTTAGGGTTTAGGGTTTTAGGGTTTAGGGTTTAAGGTTTAGGCTTTAGTGTTTAGAATTTTGGGTTCAAGGTTTAGGGTTTAAGGTTTAGGATTTAATGTTTAGGGCTTAGGGTTTAGGTGTTCGGGTTTAGGGTTTAGGGTTTAGGGTAGGGTTTAGGGTTTAGGGTTTGTGGTTTAGGGTTTAGGGTTTGGGGTTAGGGTTTGGGTTTAGGGTTTAGGGTTTAGGGTTTTTAGGGTCTAGGGTTTAGGGTTTTGGTTATAGGGTTTAGGGTTTAGGGTTTGGAGTTAGGGATTAGGGTTTGGGGTTTAGTGTTTTGGGTTTAGCGTATAGGGTTTATGGTTTACTGTTTAGGAGTTTAGGTTTTAGGGTTTAGGTTTTATGATTTAGGGTTTAGGATTTTTGGTTTAGGGTTTAGGGGTTTAGGATTTCGGGTTTAGGGTTTAGGGTGTAGGGTTTTGGTTTTAAAGTTCAGGAATTGGTGTTTAGGGTTTAGTGTTTAGGATTTTGGGTTTAGGGTTTAGGCTATTAGGGTTTAGGGTTTAGGGTTTAGGGTTTAGGGTTTAGGGTTCAGGGTCTAGGGTTTTCGGTTTGGGGTTTGAGGTTAGGGTTTAGGGTTTGGGATTTTTAGGGTCTAGGGTTTAGTATTTAGGGTCTAGGGTTTAAGGTTTAGTGTTAGGGTTTAGGGTTTAGTTTTTGGGGTTTATAGTTTAGGGTTTAGGGTTTAGGGTTTAGGGTTTAGGGTTTAGGTGTTTAGGTTTTAGGGTTTATGTTTTAAGGTTCAGGGTTTGGGGTTTAGGGTTTAGGGTTTAGGGTTTAGGGTTTTGGGTTTGGGGTTTATGGTTTTAGGGTTTAGGGTTTAGGGTTAGGGTTAAGGCTTTAGGCTTTATTGTTTAGTACTTAGGGTTTAGGGTTTAGGGTTAAAAGGCTTTGTCTTAGGGTTTAGTTGTTAGGGTTTAGGGTTTAGGGTATAGTGTTTCGGGTTTAAGGTTTAGGGTTTCGGGTTTTGTGTTTCGGGTTAAGGTTTAGGGTTTTTAGGGTCTAGGGTTTAGGGTTTGGGGTTTAGGGTTTAGGGTTAGGGTTTAGGGTTTAGGGTTTAGTGTTTAAGGTTCAAGGTTTAGGGTTTAGGGTTTAGGGTTTAGTGTTTAGTATATTAGCTTTAGGGTTTAGGGTTTTGGATTTAAGGTTTAGGGTTTAGGGTTTAGGGTTTTGGGTTTAGGGTTATAGGGTTTAGGGTTTCGGGTTTAGGGTTTAGGTTTGGGGTTAGGGTTTGGGTTTAGGGTTTAGGGTTTAGGGTTTTTAGGGACTAGGGTTTAGGGTTTAGGTTTTAGGGTTTAGGGTTTAGGTTTTAGCATTAGGTTTTAGGGTTTGGGGTTTAGTCTTTTGGGTTTAGGGTATAGGGTTTAGGGTAGAGGGTTTGTGGTTTAGGAGTTTAGGTTTTGGGGTTTAGGGTTTTGGATTTTAGGTTTAGGGTTTAGGGTTTTAGGATTTCAGGTTTACGGTTTTGGGTGTAGTGTTTAAGGTTTAGTGTTTAAGATTTAGGGTTTAAGGTTTAGTGTTTAGGATTTTAGGTTTAGGGTTTACGCTATTAGGGTTTAGGGTTTCAGGTTAGGGTTTAGGGTTTAGGGTTTTTACGGTCAAGGGTTTAGGGTTTAGGGTTCGTGGTTTCGGTGTTTAGGTTTTAGGGTTTATGTTTTAGGGTTCGGGGTTTAGGGTTTTGGGTTAAAGTTTAGGGTTTTTGATTTAGGGTTTAGGGTTTAGGGTTTTAGGGGTTAGGGTTTAGGCTTTAGTGTTTAGTATTTATGGTTTAGGGTTTAGGGTTTAAGGTTTAAAGTTTTTGTTTTAGGGTTCAAGGTTTAGGCTTTAGGGTTTAGGGCTTAGGGTTTAGGGTTTAGGGTTTTGGGTTATAGGTTTTAGGGGTTAGGGTTTCTGATTTTGGGTTTAGGGTCTGGGGTTAGGGTTTAGGTTTAGGGTTTAGGGTTTAGGGGTTTTAGGGTCTAGGGTTTAGGGTTTAGGGTTTAAGGTTTAGGGTTTAGGGTTTAGGGTTTAGGGTTTAGGGTTTAGTGTTTAGGGTTTAGGGTTTAGGGTTTAGGTTTTAGGTGTTTAAGTGTAAAGGGTTTAGGGTTTAGGGTTTAAGGTTTAGGCTTTAGTGTTTAGAATTTTGGGTTCAGGGTTTTGGGTTTTGGGTTTAGGGTTTAAGGTTTAGGATTTAATGTTTAGGGTTTACGGTTTTGGGTTTAGGGTTGAGGGTTTAGGGTAGGGTTTAGGGTTTGTGGTTTAGGGTTTAGGGTTAGGGTTTGGGTTTAGGGTTTAGGGTGTAGGGTTTTTAGGGTCTAGGGTTTAGGGTTTTGCTTATAGGGTGTATGGTTTAGGGTTTGGAGTTAGGGATTAGGGTTGTGGGTTTAGTGTTTTGGGTTTAGCGTATAGGGTTTATGGTTTACTATTTAGGGTATAGGTTTTAGGATTTAGGGTTTAGCGTTTAGGGTTTAGGGTTTAGGGGTTTGGGATTTCGAGTTTATGGTTTAGGGTGTAGGGTTTTTGTTTTAAAGTTTAGGAATTAAGGTTTGGGGTTTAGTGTTTAGGATTTTTTGTTTAGGGTTTAGGCTATTAGGGGGTTTAGGGTTTAGGGTTTAGGGTTTAGGGTTCAGGGTCTAGGGGTTTGGGTTTAGGGTTTGGGGTTAAGGTTTAGGGTTTAGGGTTTAGGATTTTTAGGGTCTTAGGTTTTGGGTTTAGGGTCTAGGGTTTAAGGTTTAGCGTTAGGGTTTAGGGTTTAGGGTTTAGTGTTTAGGGTTTACAGTTTATGGTTTAGGGTTTTGGGTTTAGGGTTTAGGGTTTAGGTGTTTAGGTTTTAGGGTTTATGTTTTAGGGTTTAGGGTTTAGGGTTTTGGATATAGGGTTTAGGGTTTAGGGTTTATGGTTTTAGGGTTTAGGGTTTAGGGTTTAGGGTTAAGGCTTTTGGCTTTATTGTTTAGTAGTTAGGGTTTAGGGTTTAGGGCTTAGGGTTTAAAGTCTTTGTCTTAGTGTTTAAGGTTTAGGGTTTAGGGTTTAGGGCTTAGGGTTTAGGGGTTAGGGTTTAGGGTTTTGGGTTTAGGGTTATAGGTTTTAGGGTTTTGGGTTTCGGGTTTAGGGTTTAGGGTTTCGGGTTAGGGTTTCGGGTTTTGGGTTTCGGGTTAGGGTTAGGGTTTAGGGTTTAGGGTTTGGGGTTTTTAGGGTCTAGGGTTTAGGGTTTAGGGTTTGGGGTTTAGGGTTTAGGGTTAGGGTTTAGGGTTTAGTGTTTAAGGTTCAGGGTTTAGGGTTTAGGGTTTAGGGTTTCGGGTTTAGTGTTTAGTATATTGGGTTTAGGGTTTTGGGTTTAAGGTTTAAGGTTTAGGGTTTAGGGCTTAGGGTTTAGGGGTTAGGGTTTAGGGTTTACGGTATAAGGTTTAGGGTTATAGGGTTTAGGGTTTCGGGTTTCAGGTTTAGGTTTGGGTTTAGGATTTGGGTTTAGGGCTTAGGGTTTTGTGTTTTTAGGGACTAGGGTTTAGGGTTTAGGTTTTTGGGTTTAGGGTTTAGGGTTTAGGTTTTAGTGTTAGGGTTTAGGGTTTGGGGTTTAGTCTTTAGGGTTTAGGTTATAGGGTTTAGGGTTGAGGGTTTATGGTTTATGGTTTAGGAGTTTAGGTTTTGGGGTTTAGGGTTTTGGATTTTGGGTTTAGGGTTTAGGGGTTTAGGATTTCGGGTTTACGGTTTAGGGTGTAGGGTTTAGGGTTTAGTGTTTAGGATTTAGGGTTTAAGGTTTAGTGTTTAGGATTTTGGGTTTAGGGTTTACGCTATTAGGGTTTAGGGTTTAGGGTTTAGGGTTTAGGGTTTAGGGTTTAGGGTTTGGGGTTAGGGTTTAGGGTTTAGGGTTTTTACGGTCTAGGGTTTAGGGTTTAGGGTTTAGGTTCCAGGGTTTAGGGTTTAGCGTTGGGGTTTAGGGTTTAGTGTTTAGGGTTTAGAGTTTAGGGTTTAGGGTTTAGGGTTTTGGGTTTACGATTTCGGTGTTTAGGTTTTAGGGTTTATGTTTTTGGGTTCGGCATTTTGGGTTTAGGGTTTAGGGTAAAAGTTGAGGGTTTTTGATTTAGGGTTTAGGGTTTTAAGGTAAGGGTTTAGACTTTGGTGTTTAGTATTTATGGTTGGTTTAAAGCTTTTGTTTTAGGAAGGTTGAGGCTTTGGGGTTTAGGGCTTAGGGTTTTGGGTTTTGGGTTTAGGGTTATAGGTTTTAGGGGTTAGGGTTTCTGATTTTGGGTTTAGGGTCTGGGGTTAGGGTTTAGGTTTAGGGTTTAGGGTTTGGGGGTTTTAGGGTCTAGGGTTTAGGGTTTAGGGTTTAGGGTTAGGGTTTAGGGTTTAGTGTTTAGGGTTTAGGGTTTAGGGTTTAGGGTTTAGGGTTTAGGTTTTAGGTGTTTAGGTGTTAAGGGTTTAGGGTTTAGGGTTTTAGGGTTTAGGGTTTAAGGTTTAGGCTTTAGTGTTTAGAATTTTGGGTTCAGGGTTTAGGGTTTTATGTTTAGGGTTTAAGGTTTAGGATTTAATGTTTAGGGCTTAGGGTTTAGGGTTTAGGGTTTAGGGTTTGTGGTTTAGGGTTTAGGGTTTGGGTTTAGGGTTTTTAGGGTCTAGGGTTTAGGGTTTATGTTATAGGGTTTAGAGTTTAGGGTTTGGAGTTTTGGTTTAGGGTTTGGGGTTTAGTGTTTTGGGTTTAGGGTATAGGGTTTATGGTTTACTGTTTAGGAGTTTAGGTTTTAGGGTTTAGGTTTTAGGATTTAGGGTTTAGGATTTTGGGTTTAGGGTTTAGGGGTTTAGGATTTCGGGTTTAGGGTTTAGGGTGTAGGGTTTTGGTTTTAAAGTTTAGGAATTAGGGTTTAGGGTTTAATGTTTAGGATTTTGGGTTTAGGGTTTAGGCTATTAGGGTTTAGGGTTTCGGGTTTAGGGTTCTGGGACTAGGGTTTAGGGTTTAGGATTTGGGGTTAGGGTTTAGGGTTTAGGGTTTTTAGGGTCTTGGGTTTAGGGTTTAGGGTCTTGGGTTTACGGTTTAGCGTTAGGGTTTAGGGTTTAGTGTTTAAGGTTTACAGTTTAGGGTTTAGGGTTTAGGGTTTAGGTGTTTAGGTTTTAGGGTTTATGTCTTAGGGTTTAGGGTTTAGGGTTTAGGGTTTATGGTTTTAGGGTTTAGTGTTTAGGTTTTAGGGTTTAGTGTTAAGGCTTTAGGCTTTAGTGTTTTGTACTTAGGGTTTAGGGTTTAGGGTTTAAAGTCTTTGTCTTAGGGTTTAAGGTTTAGGGTTTAGGGTTTAGGGCTTAGGGTTTAGGGGTTAGGGTTTGGGGTTTAGGGTTTAGGGTTATAGGTTTTAGGGTTTAGGGTTTCGGGTTTAGGGTTTAGGGTTTCGAGTTAGGGTTTCGGGTTTTGGGTTTTGGATTTCGGGTTAGGGTTAGGGTTAGGGTTTAGGGTTTAGGGTTTAGGGTTTTTAGGGTCAATGGTTTAGGGTTTAGGGTTTAGGGTTTGGGGTTTAGGGTTTAGGGTTACGGTTTAGGGTTTAGTGTTTAGTGTTTAAGGTTTAGGGTTTAGGGTTTAGGGTTTAGTGTTTAGTATATTGGGTTTAGGGTTTAGGGTTTAGGGTTTTGGGTTTAAGGTTTAGCGTTTCGGGTTTAGGGCTTAGGGTTTAGGGGTTAGGGTTTAGGGTTCAGGGTTTTGGGTTTAGGGTTATAGGGTTTAGGGTTTCGGGTTTCAAGTTTAGGGTTTAGGTTCGGGTTAGGGTTCGGGTTTTGGTTTTAGGGTTTAGGGTTTAGGGTTTAGGGTTTAGGGTTTAGCGTTAGGGTTTAGTGTTTGGGGTTTAGTCTTTAGGGTTTAGGTTATAGGGTTTAGGGTAGAGGGTTTATGGTTTATGGTTTAGGAGTTTAGGTTTTGGGGTTTAGGGTTTTGGATTTTGGGTTTAGGGGTTTAGGATTTCGAGTGTACGGTTTAGGGTGTAGGGTTTGGGGTTTTGTTTTTACGATTTAGGGTTTAAGGTTTAGTGTTTAGGATTTTGGTCTGGGGTTTACGCTAGTAGGGTTTAGGGTTTAGGGTTTAGGGTTTAGGGTTCGGGATTTTGGGTTTAGGGTTTAGGGTTTCGGGTTTAGCGTTTTGGGTTTAGGGTTTAGGGTTTTTATGGTCTAGGGTTTAGGGTTTAGGGTTTAGGTTTCAGGGTTTAGGGTTTAGCGCTGGGGTTTTGGGTTTAGTGTTTATGGTTTAGGGTTTAGGGTTTAGGGTTTAGTGTTTCGGTGTTTAGGTTTTAGGGTGTACAGTTTTTGGTTTAGGGTTTAGGGTTTTTGATTTGGGGTTTAGGGTTTAGGGTTTAGGGTTTTAGGGGTTAGGGTTTAGGCTTTACTGTTTAGTATTTAGGGTTTAGGGTTTAGGGTTTAAAGTTTTCTTTTTAGGGTTCAAGGTTTAGGCTTTAGGGTTTAGGGTTAGGGTTTTGGGTTTTGGGTTTTGGGTTATAGGTTTTAGGGGTTAGGGTTTTTGATTTTGGGTTTAGGGTCTGGGGTTAGGGTTCGGGTTTAGGGTTTAGGGTTTAGGGTTTAGGGTTTAGGGTTTAGGGTTTAGGGTTTTGGTTTTAGGTGTTTAGGTGTTTAGGGTTTAGGGTTTAGGTGTTTAGGTTTTAGGGTTTATGTTTTAGGGTTCAGGGTTTAGTGTTTAGGGCTTAGAGTTTAGGGTTTTGGATATTGGGTTTAGGGTTTAGGGTTTATTGTTTTAGGGTTTAGGGTTTAGGAATTAAAGTTTTTCTTTTCGGGTTTAAGGTTTAGGGTTTAGGGTTTAGGGGTTAGGGTTTAGGGTTTAGGGTTTAGGGTTATAGGTTTTAGTGTTTAGAGTTTCGGGTTTAGGGTTTAGGGTTTAGGGTTTTAGGTTTGGATATGGGTTTAGGGTTTAGGGTCTTGGGTTTTTAGGGTCTAGGGTTTAGGGTTTAGGGTTTAGGGTTTGGGGTTTAGGGTTTGGGGTTTAGGGTTTAGGGTTTAGGGTTTAGGGTTAGGGTTTAGGGTTTAGTGTTTAGGGTTTGGCATTTAAGGTTAGGTTTTAGGGTTTAGTGTTTAGGTTTTAGGGTTTGGGGTTTAGGGTTTGGGTTTAGGG
Source organism: Malania oleifera (assembly GCF_029873635.1). Lineage (NCBI taxonomy): Eukaryota > Viridiplantae > Streptophyta > Magnoliopsida > Santalales > Ximeniaceae > Malania > Malania oleifera. The sequence goes on along the minus strand of NW_026651759.1, from coordinate 5,507 downwards.
TTTAGGGTTAGGGTTTAGGGTTTAGGGTTTAGGGTTTAGCGTTTAGGGTTAGGGTTTAGGGTTTAGTGTTTAAGGTTTAGGGTTTAGGGTTTAGGGTTTAGGGTTTTAGGGTTTAAGGTTTAGGGTTTATGGTTTAGTGTTTGGTATTTTGGGTTTAAGGTTTAGGGTTTAGGGTTTAAGGTTTTTGGTTTAGGGTTGAGGGTTTTAGGGTTTAGGGTTTAGGGTTTAAGGTTTCGGGTTTAGGGCTTAGGGTTTAGGGGTTAGGGTTTTGGTTTTAAGGTTTGTGGTTTCGGGTTTAGTGTTATACGGTTTAGGGTTTGGGGTTTAAGGTTTAGGGTTTAGGGTTTATGGTTTTTAGGGTCTAGGGTTTAGGGTTTAGGTTATAGGATTTAGGGTTTAGGGTTTGGAGTTAGGGTTTAGGGTTTGGGGTTTAGTGTTTAGGGTTTAGGGTATAGGGTTTAGGGTAGAGGCTTTATGGGTTACCGGTAGGAGTTTAGGTTTTAGGGTTTAGGGTTTATGATTTTGGGTTTAGGGTTTAGGGGTTTAGGATTTAGGGTTTAGGGTTTAGGGTGTAGGGTTTAGGGTTTAGGGTTTAAGAATTAGGGTTTGGGGTTTAGTGTTTAGGATTTTGGGTTTAGGGTTTATGCTATTAGGGTTTAGGGTTTATGGTTTAAGGTTTAGGGTTTAGGTTTCAGGATTTAGGGTTTGGGGTTTAGGGTTTAGGGTTTGGGGTTAGGGTTTAGGGCTTAGGGTTTAGGGTTTTTAGGGTCCAGGGTTTAGGGTTTAGCGTTAGGGTTTAGGGTGTAGTGTTTTGGGTTTAGAGTTTAGGGTTTAGGGTTTAGGGTTTGGGTTTTAGGTGTTTAGGTTTTAGGGTTTATGTTTTAGGGTTCAGGGTTTTTTGTTTAGGGTTTAGGGTTTAGGGTTTAGGGTTTAGGGTTTTGGATTTAGGGTTTAGGGTTTAGGGTTTAGGGTTTTAGGGTTCACGGTTTAGGCTTTAGTGTTTAGTATTTAGGGTTTAGGGTTCAAAGTTTTTCTTTTAGGGTTTAAGGTTTAGATTTTAGGGTTTAGGGCTTAGGATTTAGGGGTTAGGGTTTAGGGTTTAGGCTTATAGGTTTTAGGGTTTAGGGTTTCGGATTTAGGGTTTAGAGTTTTGGGTTAGGGTTAGGGTTTAGGGTTTAGGGTTTGGGGGTTTTAGGGTCTAGGGTTTAGGGTTTAGGGTTTAGGGTTTTGGGTTTAGGGTTTAGGGTTTAGTGTTTTAGGGTTTTGGGTTTCGGGTTTAGGGTTTAGGGTTTAGGTTTTAGGTGTTTTGGTGTTTAGGTTTTAGGGTTTAGTTTTTAGGGTTTAGGGTTTAGGGTTAAGGTATAGGGTTTAGTGTTTAGGGTTTAGGGTTTAGGGTTTAGGGTTTAGGGTTTAGCGTTTAGGGTTTAGGTGTTTAGGTTTTAGGGTTTTGGTTTTAGGGTTTAGGTTTTAGGGTTTAGTTTTTAGGGTTTAGGGTTTAGGGTTTAGGGTTTAGGGTTAGGGTATAGGGTTTAGTGTTAAGGGTTTAGGGTTTAGGGTTTAGTGTTTAGTTTTTAGGGTTTAGGGTTTAGGTGTTTAAGTGTTTAGGTTTTAGGGTTTAGGGATTAGGGTTTTGGGTTTACAGTTTAGGGTTTAGGGTTAGGGTTTAGGGTTTAGCGTTTAGTGTTTGGGGTTTAGGGTTTAGGGTTTAGGGTTTAGGGTTTAGGGTTTAGGGTTTAGGGTTTAGGGTTTAGGGTTTTGGATTTAGGGTTTAGGTTTTAGGGTTTAGTGTTTTTGATTTTGGGTTTAGGGTGTAGGGTTTATGGTTTAGGGTTTTGGATTTAGGGTTTAGGGTTTAGGGTTTAGGGTTTAGGTTTAGGGTTTAGGGTTTAGGGTTTAGTGTTTAGGGTTTAGGGTTTAGGGTTTAAGGGTTAGGGTTTAGGGTTTAGGGTTTAGGGTTTAGGGTTTAGGGCTTAGGGTTTAGGGGTTAGGGTTTTGGGTTTAGGTTTTAGGGTTATAGGTTTTAGGGTTTAGGGTTTCGGGTTTAGGGTTTATGGTTTCGGGTTAGGGTTTGGGTTTAGGGTTGAGGGTTTGGGTTTACGGTTTAGGGTTTAGGGTTGGGGTTTTGGATATATGGTTTAGGGTTTAGGGTTTAATGTTTTGTTTTAGGGTTTAATGTTTAGGGTTTATGGTTTAAGGTTTAGGGGTTTAGGATTTTGGGTTTAGGGTTTATGGTGTCGGGTTAAGGGTTTAGGGTTTAGGATTTAGAGTTTAGGGTTTAGTGTTTAGGATTTTGGGTTTAGGGTTTAGTCTATTTGAGTTTTGGGTTTAGGGTTTACAGTTCAGGGTTTAGGGTTTGGGGTTTGTGCTTCAAGTTTAGGGTTTAGGGTTTGGGGTTAGGGTTTAGGGTTTAGGGTTTAGGGTTTTTAGGGTCTAGGGTTTAGGGCTTACGGTTTAGGATCTAGGGTTTAGGGTTTAGCGTTTGGGTTTAGGGTTTAGTGTTGAGGGTTTAGAGTTTAGGGTTTGGGGTTTAAGGTTTAGAGTTTAGGTGTTTAGGTTTTAGGGTTTATGTTTTACGGTTCAGGGTTTAGGGTTTAGGGTTTAGGGTTTAGGGTTTTGGATATAGGGTTTAGGGTTTATGGTTTGTGGTTTAGGGTTTAGGGTTGAGGGTTTAGGGTTTAGGGTTTAAAGTTTTTGGTTTAGGGTTTAAGGTTTACGGTTTAGGATTTAGGGCTTAGGGTTTTGGGTTTAGAGTTATAGGTTTTAGAGTTTTGGGTTTCGGGTTTAGGGCTTAGAGTTTAGGGTTGATGGTTTTTGGGTTTAGGGTTTGGGGTTTAGGGTTTAGGTATTACAGTTTTTCTTTTAGGGTTTAAGGTTTAGGGTTTAGGGTTTAGGTTTTAGGGTTTACAGTTATAGGTTTTGGAGTTTAGGGTTTCGAGTTTTGTGTTTAGGGTTTGGGTTTAGGGTTTAGGGTCTTGGGTTTTAAAGCTCTAGGGTTTTGGGTTTTGGGTTTAGGGTTTAGGGTTTTGGGTTTAGGGTTAGGGTTTAGGGTTTAGTGTTTAGGGTTTAGGGTTTAGGGTTTAGGGTTTAGGGTTTAGGGTTTTAGGGTTTAGGGTTTAGGGTTTATGGTTTAGTGTTTTGTATTTTGGGTTTAGGGTTTGAGGTTTTCAGTTTAGGGTTTAGGGTTTAGGGCTTAGGGCTTAGGGTTTAGGGTTTTGGGTTTTGGGTTTTGGGTTTAGTGTTACACGGTTTAGGGTTTGGGGTTTCGGGTTTAAGGTTTAGGGTTATGGGTTAGGGTTTAGGTTTAGGGTTTAGGGTTTATGGTTTTTAGGGTCTACGGTTTAGGGTTTAGGTTTTTGGATTTAGGGTTTAGGGTTTGGAGTTAGGAATTAGGGTTTGGGGTTTAGTGTTTAGGTGTGCATTTCGGTCCCGTATTGAAGCAGACAAGCCCTATTCAAGTGCCTAACAAATATATATGAATGTGTGTGTGTCCTAGAGTCACTTGGGGTCCAATTTTAAGACACCAAAAAAGTCCGGTGTCGGTCGACACACCCTAGGGTCTTTCTAAGGTCCTTTCTCATTCATGGTCTGGTTTGAGCTTACGTAGTAAATCATACATGTGATGTGTGTGAACTTATTACAAACCAAATACCTACTTACTATTACAGACCAATATAAATATATTACAATGCTGAATTATAAATTGGTCTTCAAGCTTTTCTTGCTCTGTGCACATCTTGATCTTATTACCCTTAGTTCCTGCACAAAACCTCAAACGCTCATTAGATACAATGAGTATTTGTCATAATCAAAACCAGGCGTGACCAATAAGGTCAATAGGTTTAGTGTTTAGGGTTTAGGGTTTAGGGTTTAAGGGTTAGGGTTTAGGGTTTAGGGTTTAGGGTTTAGGGCTTAGGGTTTAGGGGTTAGGGTTTTGGGTTTAGGTTTTAGGGTTTAGGGTTTCGGGTTTAGGGTTTATGGTTTCGGGTTAGGGTTTGGGTTTAGGGTTTAGGGTTTAGGGTTTAGGGTTTAGGGTTTAGGGTTTAAAGTTTTTGTTTTAGGGTTTAAGGTTTAGGGTTTGGGGTTCAGGGCTTAGGGTTTATGGTTTAAGGTTTAGGGGTTTAGGATTTTGGGTTTAGGGTTTAGGGTGTCGGGTTAAGGGTTTAGGGTTTAGGATTTAGAGTTTAGGGTTTAGTGTTTTGGATTTTGGGTTTAGGGTTTAGGCTATTAGAGTTTAGGGTTTAGGGTTTACAGTTCAGGGTTTAGGGTTTAGGGTTGGGGTTTCAAGTTTAGGGTTTAGGGTTTGGGGTTAGGGTTTAGGGTTTAGGGTTTTTAGGGTCTAGGGTTTAGGGCTTACGGTTTAGAATCTAGGGTTTAAGGTTTTGCGTTTGGGTTTGGGGTTTAGTGTTGAGGGTTTAGTGTTTAGGGTTTGGGGTTTAAGGTTTAGAGTTTAGGTGTTTAGGTTTTAGGGTTTATGTTTTAGGGTTTAGGGTTTAGGGTTTTGGATATAGGGTTTAGGGTTTAGGGTTTATGGTTTTAGGGTTTAGGGTTTAGGGTTTAGGGTTTAGGGTTTAGGGTTTAAAGTTTTTGGTTTAGGGTTTAAGGTTTAGGGTTTAGGATTTAGGGCTTAGGGTTTAGGGGTTAGGGTTTAGGGTTTAGGGTTTAGGGTTTAGGGTTTAGGGTTATAGGTTTTAGAGTTTAGGGTTTCGGGTTTAGGGTTTAGGGTTTAGGGTTTATGGTTTTTGGGTTTAGGGTTTGGGGTTTAGGGTTTAGGTATTAAAGTTTTTCTTTTAGGGTTTAAGGTTTAGGGTTTAGGGTTTAGGGCTTAGGGTTTAGGGGTTAGGGTTTAGGGTTTAGGGTTTAGGGTTATAGGTTTTAGAGTTTAGGGTTTCGGGTTTAGGGTTTAGGGTTTCAGGTTAGGGTTTAGGGTCTTGGGTTTTGAGGGCTAGGGTTTAGGGTTTAGGGTTTAGGGTTTAGGGTTTAGGGTTTAGGGTTAGGGTTTAGGGTTTAGGGTTTAGGGTTTAGGGTTTAGGGTTTAGGGTTTAGGGTTTAGGGTTTAGTGTTTTGTATTTTGGGTTTAGGGTTTGAGGTTTTCAGTTTAGGGTTTAAGGTTTAGGGTTTAGGCTTTAGGGCTTTGGGCTTAGGGTTTTGGGTTTTGGGTTTTGGGTTTAGTGTTACACGATTTAGGGTTTGGGGTTTCGGGTTTAAGGTTTCGAGTTAGGGTTTAGGGTTTAGGGTTTGGAGTTAGGGTTTAGGGTTTGGGGTTTAGTGTTTAGGGTTTAGGGTATAGGGTTTAGGGCCGAGGGTTTATGGGTTACGATTTAGGAGTTTATGTTTTCGAGTTTAGGGTTTAGGTTTTTGGGTTTAGGGTTTAGGGTTTAGGGGTTTAGGATTTTGGGTTTAGGGTTTAGTGTGTAGGGTTTAGGGTTTAGGTCTTAGGAATTAGGGTTTAGGGTTTAGTGTTTAGGATTTTGGGTTTAGGGTTTAAGCTATTAGGGTTTAGTGTTTAG
>NW_026651758.1:0-31766 GCF_029873635.1 Malania oleifera | reverse complement strand
TCCTAAACTTAAAAACAAAAAAAACCCCTAACACACTAAAACCATAAACTCGAAAATTTCCTACAACCCTGTAAAAGCCTACCTAAACCCTTAAAGCCTAAACCCTAAATCCTAAAACCTAAACCCTAAAACCTAAACTCCTAAACAGTAAACCAAAAACCCTATACGCTAAACCCAAAACCCACTAAAACCCAACAAACGCCGGAAGCCCGTAACGCCAAAACCCTAAACCATAAAAATACCCGAGAACCAAAAACCCGCGAAAACCCGGGACCGAAAAAAACCCGGACACCGGAAACCCGAAACTCAAACCTAACCGAAACCCGAAAAACCACAAACCCGTGAAACCGAAACCCGACCCTACTAAACTAACCCCTAAACCCAAAAACCGTCAAACCCCTAAACATGGAAACCTAAACTTAAACCGCCGAAACCAAAAAACCCAAAACCCTAAAACCAAAAGCCCTAAACCCTAAAAGCAAAACCGTAAACCCTAAAACCCTAAACCCTAATAAACCCAAAAACTAAAAAAACCTAAACCCTAAACCCTAAACACTAAACCCAAAACACTAAACCCTAAACACTAACCCTAAACCCTAAACCTTAAACCCTAAACCCCAAACCCTAGACCCTAAAACCCCTAAACCCTAAACCCTAAACCTAAACCAAAACCCCAGACCCTAAACCCTAACCCCTAAAACCTATAACCCTAAACCCAAAACCCCAAACCCTTAGCCCTAAACCCTAAAGCCTAAACCTTGAACCCTAAAAAAGAAACTTTAAACCAACCCTAAACCCTAAACCATAAATACAAAACACTAAAGCCTAAACCCTAAACCCTAAATCAAAAACCATAAACTTTAACCCTAAACCCTAAACCCCGAACCCTAAAACATAAACCCTAAAACCTAAACACTGAAACCCTAAACCCTAAACTCTAAACCCTAAACACTAAACCCTAAACCCCAATGCTAAACCCTAAACCCTAAACCCTTCACCGTAAAAACCCTAAACCCTAAACCCTAACCTGAAACCCTAAACCCTAAACCCTAAACCCTAAACCCTAAACCCTAAACCCTAATAGCGTAAACCCTAAACCCAAAATCCTAAACACTAAACCTTAAACCCTAAATCCTAAACACTAAACCCTAAACACTACACCCCAAACTGTAAACCCGAAATCCTAAACCCCTAAACCCTAAACCCAAAATCCAAAACCCTAAACCCCAAAACCTAAACTCCTAAACCATAAACCATAAACCCTCTACCCTAAACCCTATACCCTAAACCCAAAAGACTAAACCCCAAACCCTAAACCCTAATGCTAAAACCTAAACCCTAAACCCTAAAACCTAAACCATAAACCCTAGACCCTAAAAATCCTAAACCCGAAACCCTAAACCCAAACCCTAACCCCAAACCTAAACCCTAAACTCGAAACACGAAACCTTAAACCCTATAACCCTAAACCCTAAACCCTAACCCCTAAACCCTAAACCCTAAACCTTAAATCCAAAACTCTAAACCCTAAACCCAATATGCTAAATACTAAACCCTAAACCCTAAACCCTGAACCTTAAACACTAAACCCTAAACCCTAACCCTAAACCATAAACCCCAAACCCTAAACCCTAGACCCTCAAAACCCTAAACCTTAACCCGAAACACAAAACCCGACACCCTGAACCTTAAACCCGAAACGCTATACCCTAAAATCTATAACCCTAAACCCTAAACCCTAACCCCTAAACCCTAAACCCTAAACCTTAAACCCTAAGACAAAGACTTTAAACCCTAAACCCTAAACCCTAAACCCTAAGTACTAAACAATAAAGCCCAAAGCCTTAACCCTAAAGCCTAAAACCATAAACCCTAAACCCTAAACCCTATATCCAAAACCCTAAACCCTAAACCCTAAACCCTGAACCATAAAACATAAACCCTAAAACCTAAACACCTAAACCCTAAACCCTAAACCCTAAACTGTAAACCCTAAAAACTAAACCCTAAACCCTAACACTAAACCTTAAACCCTAGACCCTAAACCCTAAACCCTAGACCCTAAAAATCCTAAACCCTAAACCCTAAACCCTAACCCCAAACCCTAAACCCAAAACCCTAGACCCTGAACCCTAAACCCTAAACCCTAAACCCTAATAGCCTAAACCCTAAACCCAAAATCCTAAACACTAAACCCTAAACACTAATTCCTAAACTTTAAAACCAAAACCCTACACCCTAAACCCTAAACCCGAAATCCTAAACCCCTAAACCCTAAACCCAAAATCCTAAACCCTAAATCGTAAAACCTAAACCCTAAAACCTATACTCCTAAATAGTAAACCATAAACCCTATACGCTAAACCCAAAACACCAAACCCCAAACCCTAATCCCAAATGCCAAACCCCCCTAAACCCTATAACCAAAACCCTAAACCTTAGACCCTCAAAACCCTAAAAACTAAACCCTAAACCCAAACCCTAATCCCAAACCCTAAACCCTAAACCACAAACCCTAACCCTAAACCCTACCCTAAACCCTAAACCCTAAACCCTAACACCTAAACCCTAAGCCCTAAACATTAAATCGTAAACCTTAAACCCTAAACCTAAAACCCTAAACCCTGAACCCTAAATTTTAAACACTAAAGCCTCAACCTTAAACCCTAAACCCAAAAACCCTAAACCATAAAACCTAAACACTAAACCCTAAATCCAAAACCCTAAACCCTAAACCCTATACCCTAAACCCAAAACCCAAACCCCAAAAATCTAAACCCTAAAACCTAAACACCTAAACCCTAAACTTTAAACCCTAAACCCCAAACCCTAGACCGTAAAGCCTAAAACCTAAACACTAAAACCTAAAGCGCAACGCTAAACCCTAAACCCTAAGCCCTCAAACCTAAACACTAAAACCCTAAACCTTAAGCCCTAAACCCTAACCCCTAACCCCAAAGCCTAAGCCCTAAACCCTAATACCCTAAACCATAAACCCTAAATTATAAACACTAAACCCAAAATCCTAAATCCTAAACCCGAAAACCTAAACCCCTAAACCCTAAACCCTCAATCCGAAACCCTAAACCCTAAAACCCAAACAACTAAACCCTAAACCATAAACCTTAAAACCCTAAACCAAATGCCCTAAACCCTAAGTACTAAACCCTAAACCCTGACCCTTAAACCCTAAACACTAAACCCTAAATGCAAAACCCTAAACCCTAAACCCTAAACCCTAAACCCTAAATCAAAAACACTAAACCCTAAACCCTAAATCAAAAACCCTAAACCCTAAACCCTAAAACCTAAACACCTAAACCCTAAACCCTAAACACTAAATCCTAAACCCTAAACCCTAAACACTAAATCCCATACCGTAACCCTAAACCCTAAACCCTAAATACTAAACCCTAAATCGTAAACCCTAAACCCTAAAACCTAAACACCTAAACACCAAACACCTAAACCCTAAACCCAAAACCCAAAACCCGAAACCCTAAAACCTAAACACCTAAACCCTAAACCCTAGACCTAAAGCCTAAACCCTAAACACTAAATCCTAAACCCCAATGCCAAACCCTAAACCCTAAACCCTAACCCTAAGCCAAAAAACTTAAATCCTAAAACCCTAAACACTAAACCCAAAACCCTAAACCCTAACCATAAACAATAAACCCTAAACGCGAAACCCTAAACACTAAACCCTAAACCCTAAGCCCTAAGCCCTAAACCCTAAACCCTAAACCCCAATACCCTAAAACCTAAACCCTAAATCCTAAAACCTAAACCCTAAAACCTAAACACCTAAACACCTAAAACCTAAACCCTCAACCCTAAACCATAAACCATAAACCCTAAAACCTAAACACTAAACCCCAAACCCTAAACCCAAAACACTAAACCTTATACCTAAACCCTAAACCCTAAAAACTAAACACTAAACCCTAAACCATAAACCCTAAACACTAAACCCTATAACCTAACCCTAAACCCTAAACGCAAAAAACTAAACCCTAAACCCTAAACCCGAAACCCTAAACCCTAAACCCTAAACCCTAAGCCCTAAACACTAAACCCAAAACCCTGAACCCCAATACCCGAAACCCTAAACCCTAAACCCTAAATCTTAAACACAAAACCCTAAACCCTAAATCCTAAACACAAAACCCTAAACCCTAAATCCTAACCACTAAACCCTATACCCTAACCCTAATTCCTAAACCCTAAACCCTAAACCCTACAACCTAAGAACTAAACCCTAAAACCTAAACACCTAAACACCTAAAACCCAAACCCTTAACCCTAAACCCTAAACCCTAAACCCTAAACACTAAACCCAAAACCCAAACCCTAAATTCTAAACCCTGAACCCAACACCCAAAAACCTAAACCCTAAACGCTAAACCCTAGACGCTAAAACCCCCAAACCCTAAACATTAAAACCCTAAACCCTAAACCCTAAACCCTAAATCCAAAACCCTAAGCCCTAAACCCCAAACCCAAAACACCAAAACCCTAAAACCTAGTCCCTAAACCGTAAACTGTAAACACTAAACCCTACAACCTAAGAACTAAACCCTAAAACCTAAACACCTAAACACCTAAAACCCAAACCTTTAACCCTAAACCCTAAACCCTAAACCCTAAACCCTAAACCCTAAACACTAAACCCAAAACCCAAACCCTAAATTCTAAACCCTGAACTCGAAACCCAAAAACCTAAACCCTAAATGCTAAACCCTAGACTTTAAAACCCCCAGACCCTAAACCTTAAAACCCTAAACCCTAAACCTTAACAACAAACAATAAACCTTAAACGCGAAACCCTAAACACTAAACCTTAAACCCTAACCCTAAACCCTAAACCCTCAACCCCAATACCATCAACCCTAAACCCTAAATCCAAAACACTAAACCCTAAACCCTAAACCCTAAACCCTAAACCCTAAACCCTAAACCCTAAACCCTAAACCCTAAACCCTAAACCCAAAACCCTAAACACGAAACCCTAAACACTAAACCCTAAATTCTAAACCTAAAACCCTAAACGCTAAACTCTAAACCCTACACCCTAATACCCTAAACCCTAAACCCTAAATCCTAAACACTAAACCATAAACCCTAAGTCCTAAACCCTAAACTCTAAACGCTAAACCCTAACCCTAAACCTTAAACCCTAAACCCTAAACACTAAACCCTAAACCCTAAACCCAAAACACTAAACCGAAAATCCTTAATCCGAACCACTAAACCAAAACCCTAACCCCAAACCCTAAGCCCTAAACCCCAACCCTAAACCTTAAACCCTACAACCGCAAACCCCAAACCCTAAACCCTAACCCCTAAACCCTAAACCCTCGACCCTAAACCCTAAACCCAAAACCTTAAACCAAAAACCCAAAACCCTAAACCCTAAACTGTAAATACTAAACACTAAAGCGTAAACCCAAAACCCTAAACCCAAAACCTTCAACCCTAAACACACAAACCTAAAACCCAAAACCCTAAACCCTAAACCCCAAACCTTAAACCAAAACCATAAACCCTAAAATCTAAACCCTAAAACCCAAACACCTAAACCCTAAACCCTAAACCCTAAACCCTAAACCTTAAACCCTAAGCACTAAACCATAAACCCTAATGCCAAACCCTAAACCCTAAACCCTAAACCCTAAACCCTAATGCTAAACCCTAAACCACAAACCCTAAACCCTAAACCCTAAACCCTAGACCTTAAAAACCGTAAACCCTAAACCCTAAACCCTAAACCCTAACCCCGAACCCTAATCCCAAAACCCTAAACTTGAAACCTTAAACCCTAAACCCTAAACACTAAACACTTAACCCTAAACCCTAAACCCTAAACCCTAAATGCTAAACCCTAAACCCCAAACCATAGACCATAAACCCTAAACACTAAACCCTAACCCTTAAACCCTAAACCCTAAACACTAAACCCAAAATCCTTAACCCGAAACACTAAACCAAAACCCTAACCCCAAACCCTAAGCCCCAAACCCCAACCCTAAAACTTAAAACCTACAACCGCAAACCCCAAACCCTAAACCCTAAACCCTCGACCCTAAACCCTAAACCCAAAACCTTAAACCCAAAACCCAAAACCCTAAACCCCAAACTGTAAATACTAAACACTAAAGCGTAAACTCAAAACCCTAAACCCAAAACCTTCAACCCTAAACCCACAAACCTAAAACCCAAAACCTTAAACCCTAACCCCAAACCTTAAACCAAAACCATAAACCCTAAAATCTAAACCCTAAAACCCAAACACCTAAACCCTAAACCCTAAACCCTAAACCCTAAACCCTAAACCCTAAGCACTAAACCCTAAACCCTAATGCTAAACCCTAAACCACAAACCCTAAACCCTAAACCCTAAACCCTAATGCTAAACCCTAAACCACAAACCCTAAACCCTAAACCCTAAACCCTAGACCCTAAAAACCATAAACCCTAAACCCTAAACCCTAACCCCGAACCCTAATCCCAAAACCCTAAACTCGAAACCCTAAACCCTAAACCCTAAACACAAAACACTTAACCCTAAACCCTAAACCCTAAACCCTAAATGCTAAACCCTAAACCCCACACCCTAGACCATAAACCCTAAACACTAAACCCTAACCCTTAAACCCTAAACCCTAAATGCGAAACCCTAAACCCTCAACCATAAACCCTAAAACGTGAACCCCAAACCCCATACCCTAAACCCTAAACCTTAACTCCTATATACTAAACCCGAAACCCATAATACTGAACCCTAAACCCAAAACCCAAAACCCTAAAGCCGAAAACCTAAACCCCTAAACCCCAAACCCTTCCTAACCCTAAACCCTAAAACCTAAATCCTAAAACCTAAACACCTAAACCCTAAACCCTATACCCTAAACCCTATACACTAAACCCAAAACTCAAACCCTAATCATGAAATCCTAAACACTAAACCCTAAAACCTATACCCTAGACCCTAAACCCTAAACCCTAGAGCGCTAAGCCCTAAACGCTAATGCTAAACCCTAAACCCCAAGTCGTAAACCCTAAACCCTAGACCCTAAAAACCCTAAAACCTAAACCTTAAACCCTAACCCCGAACCCTAATCCCTAAGCTCGAAAATCTAAACCCTAAACCCTAAACCCTAAACCCTAAACCCTAAACCCTAAACCCTAAACCCTAAACCCTAAACCCTAAAGCCGAAAACCTAAAACCCTAAACCCTAAACCCTAGACCCTAAACCCTAAAACCTAAAGACCTAAACCCTAAACCTTAACCATGAAACCCTAAACACAAAACGCTAAACCCTATACCCTCGACCCTAAACCCTAAACCCTAAATACAAAACACTAAAGCCTAAACCCTAAATGCTAAACCTTAAACCCTAAACCCTAAACCCAAAATCCTAAACCCTTAATCCAAAACCCTAAACCCTAAACCCTAAACCCTAATCCCTAAACACTAATCCCTAAACCCTAACGCAAAACCCTAAATTCTAAATCATAAACCCAAAACCCTTAACCCTAGACCCTAAAAACCCTAAAACCTAAACCCTAAACCCTAACCCCAAACCCAAAACCCTAAACCCGAAACCTTAAACCCTAAACCCTAAACCCTAAACCCTAAACCCTAAACCCTAATACCCCAAACCCTAAACCCTAAGTCCTAAACACTAAACCTTAAACCTTAAGTCCTAAACCCTAAACCCTAAACCTTAAACCCTAACCCTAAACCATAAACCCTAGACCCTAAAAACCCTAAAATGTAAACCCAAGAACCTAAACCCCAAACCCTATAACACTAAACCCTAAACCCTAAATCCTAAACACTAAAACCCTAAACCCTATGCCCAAAACCCTAAACCCTTAACCCAAAAACTTAAACCCTAAACCCAAAACCCTAAATACTAAACACTAAACACTAAACCACCCTAACCACTAAACCCTAAAACAATAAACCCTAAACCCGAAACCCTAAATCAAAAACACTAAGCCCTAAACCCTAAACACTAAACCCTAAACCGTAAACACTAAACCCTAAAACCTAAACCCTAATACCTACGCATCTAAACCCTAAACCCTAAACCCTACACCATAAACCCTATACCCTAAACCCTAAGTCCTAAAGCCTAAACCCTAAACCTTAAATACAAAACCCAAACCCCAAACCCCAAACCCCAAAACCCTAAACCCCGAACCCTTATCCCTAAACGCTAAATACTAGACCCTAAACAGCCAAAACCCAAAACCCTAACCCCAAACCCAAAACCCTAAACCCTAAATTCGAAACCTAAACCTAAACCCTAAACACTAAACCCTAAACCCTTAACCCTAAAACCCTAAATCCTTAACCTTCAAACAAACCCTAAACCCTAAACACTAAACCCTAAACCCTAAACCCTAAACCATTAACCGTAAACCCTAAACACTAAAACCTAAATTCTAAAACCTAAACACCTAAACACCGAAACCCTAAACCCTAAACCCTAACCCTAAACACTAAACCCTAAACCCTAACCCTAAACACTAAACCCAACAGCCTAATGCTAAACCTTAAATTCTAAACCCCAAACCCTAAACCCTAAACTCTAGACCCTAAAAGACCAAAGGCTAAAACCCTAAACCCTAACCCCAAACCCAAAACCCAAAACCCGAAACCCAAAACCCTAAACCCTAAGTCCTAAACACAAAACCTTAAACCCTATGTCCTAAACCCGAAACCCTAAACCTTAAACCCTAGCCCTAAACACTAAACCCTAAACCCTAAACCCTAAACCCTAGACCCTAAAAACCCTAGACTCTAAACCCAAAACCCTAAACCCTATAACCCTAAACCCTAAACCCTAAATCCGAAACACTAAAACCCTAAACCATATTCCCTAAACCCTAAACCCAAAACCCTAAACCCCAAACACAAAACCCAAAACCCTGAACCATAAATACTGAACACTAAACCCTAAACCATAGACCCTAAACACTAAACCCTAAAACCATAATCCCTAAACCCTAAACCCTAAATCAAAAAAATTAAGCCCTAAACCCTAAACCCTAAACACAAAACCCTAAAACGAAAGCACCTACACCCTAAACCCTAAACAATAAACCCTAAACCCCTAACCATAAACCCTAAACCCTAAGCCCTAAACCCTAAACCCTAAACAAGAAACACTAAAATCTAACCCCAAACCCCTAACCTTTAAACCCTAAACCCTAAACCCTATACCCAAAACCCTAAACCCTAGACCCTAAAAACCCTAAACCCAAAACCCTAAACCCTAGTCCCAAACCCTAACCCCAAACCTGAAACCCAAAGCCCTAAGTCCGAAACCCAAAACCTAAACCCTAAACACTAAACCCTAAACCCTAAACCCTAAAACCCTGAACCCTAAAACTAACCCTAAACCCTAAATTTGAAATCCAAAACCCTAAATGGTAAACCCCAAACCATAAACCCTAAGCCCTAAAACCTAAACAAAAAAATCGAAACACCTAAACCCTAAACCATAAACCCTATACCCTAAACCCAAAACACTAAACCATAACCCCAAATTCTAAACCCTAAACCCAAAACCCTAAACAATAAACCTTCGACCCTAAAAACCCTAAACCCTAAACCCTAAACCCTAAACCCTAAATTGTAACCTCGCTAAACCCTAAACCCTAAACTCGAAACCCTAAGCCCTAAACCCTACAACCCTAAACTCCAAACCTTATACACTAAACCCTACACCCTAAACGTTAATCCCTAAACCCTAACCCCAAACCCTATACCCTAAACCCAAAAACCTAAACTCTAAAACCTAAACACCTAAACCCTAAACCCTAAACACTAAACACTAAACCCTAACGCTAAACCCTAAATTCTAAACCCAAAACCCTAAACCCTAAACCCTAAACCCTAGACCCTTAAAACCATAAACCCAAAACCCCAAACCCTAACCCTAACCCAAAACCCTAAACCCTAGACCCTAGGTCCTAAACACTAAACCTTAAACCCTATGTCCTAAACCCGAAATCCTAAACCCTAAACCCTAGCCCTAAACCCTACACCTTAACCTTAAACCCTTGACCCTAAAAACCCTAAACCCTAAACTCAAAACCCTAAACCCTAAACCCTAATTCCTAAACACTAAAACCCTAAATCACTAAACACTAAACCCTAAACCATAAACCCTAAACACTAAAACCAAAAACCATAATCCCAACACCCTAAACCAAAAATCAAAACTAATAAGCCCTAAACCCTACACCCTAAACCCTAAAACCTAAGTACCTACACCCTAAACCCTAAACCCTAAACCCTAAGCCCTAAGCCCTAAGCCCTAAACACTAAACCCAAACCCCTAACCCCAAAAACCTAAACCTTAAACCCCAAATCCTAAACCCTAGACCCTAAAAACCCTAAACCCTAAACAAAAAATCAAACCCTAACCCCAAACTTGAAACTCTAAGCCCTAAATCTGAAACCCTAAACATAAACCAAAAGGACTAAACCCTAAACCCTAAACCCTAAACCCTAAAACTAACCCTAAACCCTAAAACTAACCCTAAATCCTAAACCCTAAAACCCTGAGCCCTAAAACTAACCCTAAACCCTAAACCCTAAATCCAAAACCCTAAACCCTAAACCCTAAAACCTAAACCCAAAAACCTAAACACCTAAACCCTAAACTATAAACCCTATACCCTAAACCCTAAACACTAAACACCAAACCTAAACCGTAAACCCTAAACCCTAAGCCCTAAACCCTAAACCTTATACCCTAAAAACCCTAAACGCTAAATTGTAACCCCGCCAAACCCTAAACCCTAAACTAGAAACCCTAAGCCCTACACCCTATAACCCTACACCTTAAACTCCAAACCCTATACCTTAAAACCTAAACGGTAAACCGTAAACCGTAAACCCTAACTCCAAACCCTAAACCCTAAACCTTAAACCCTAAACTGTAGACCCTAAAAACCCTAAACCCTAAACCAAAAATCCTAAACCCGAAACTCTAAACCAAAACCCTAACCCGAAACCCTAAACCCTAAACCCTAACCCCTAAACCCTATACCGTAAACCCTAAACCCAACACCCTAAACCCTAGTCCCAAACCCTAGACCCAAACCGGAAACCCAAAGCCCTAAATTCGAAACCAAAAACCTAAACCCTAAACACTAAACCCTAAACCCTAAACCCGAAAACCCTAAACCCTAAAACTAACCCTAAAACCTAAACCCGAAATCCAAAAACTTAAATCGTAAACCCTAAACCTTAAACCCTAAGCCCTAAAACCTAAACCCAAAAACCTAAACACCTAAACCATAAACCCTAAACCGTAAACCCTATACCCTAAACCCTTAACACTAAACCCTAACCCCAAACTCCAAACCCAAAACCCAAAACCATAAACAATAAACCTTAGACCTTAAAACCCCTAAACCCTAAATTGTAACCCCGCCAAACCCTAAACTCGAAACCCTAAACCCTAAACCCTACAACCCTAAACCCTAAACTCCAAACGCTATACACTAAACCCTAAACCCTAAACCTTAATCCCTAAACCCTAACCCCAAACCCTATACCCTAAACCCTAAAACCTAAACTCTAAAACCTAAAAACCTAAACCCTAAACCCTAAACCCTAAACCCAAAACCCTAAACACTAAACCCTAAACCCTAACGTTAAACCCAAAATTCTAAACCCTAAACCCTAAACCCTAGACCCTAAAACACCTAAACCCCAAACCTTAAACCCTAACCCCAAACCCTAAACCCCAAACCTTAAACCCTAACCCCAAACCCTAAACCCTAAACCCGAAACCTTAAACCCTAAACCCTAATACCCTAAACCCTAAACGCTAAGTCCTAAACACTAAACCTTAAACCCTATGCCCTAACCCCAAAATCCTAAACCATAAACCCTAGCCCTAAAACCTAAATCCTAACCCGAAACCCATGACCCCAAAAACCCAAAACCCAAAACCCTAAACCCTAAACCCTATAACCCTAAACCCTAAACCCTAATTCCTAAACACTAAAACCCTAAACCCTATGCCCTAAACCCTAAACCCTAAACCCCAAACCTTAAACCCTAAACCCAAAACACTAAACCCTAAACCCTAAACCCTAAATACTAAACACTAAACCCTAAACCATAAACCCTAAACGATAAACCCTAAAACCATAATCCCTAAACCCTAAACCCTAATTCAAAAACACTAAGCCCTAAACCCTACACCTTAAAATCGAAACACTAAACCCTAAAACCTAAGCACCTACACCCTAAACCCTACACCCTAAACCCTAAACCCTAAACCCTAACCCCTAACCCCTAAAACGTAAACCCTAAACCCCAAACCCTAAACCATAAACCCTAGACCCTAAAAACATTAAACCCAAAACACTACACCCAAGCCCCAAACCCTAACCCAAAACTTGAAACCCTAAGCCCTAAATTTGAAACCCTAAACCTAAACCCTAATGACTAAACCCTAAACCCTAAACCCTAAACCCTAAAACAAACCCTAAACCCTAAACCCTATATCCAAAACCCTAAATCGTAAACCCTAAACCCTAAACCCTAAACCCTAAACCCTAAAACCTAAACCCAAAAACCTAAACACCTAAACCCTAAACTATAAACCCTATACCCTAAACCCTAAACACTAAACCCCAACCCTAAACCCTAAACCCTAAACCTTAGACCCTAAAAACCCTAAACCCTAAACCCTAAACCCGAAACCGTAACCACGCCAAACCCTAAACCCTAAACTCGAAACCCTAAGCCCTACACCCAATAACCCTAAACCCTAAACCGTAAACTCCAAACCCTATACCCTAAAACCTAAACTGTAAACCTTAAACCCTAAACCCTAACCCCAAACCCTAAACCCTAAACCTTAAACCCTAAACCCCAGACCCTAAAAACCTAAACCCTAAACCCAAAATCCTAAACTCGAAACTCTAAACCAAAACCCCAACCTGAAACCCTAAACCCTAAACCCAACAACCCTAAACCCTAAACCCTAAACCCTAAACCCTAAACCCTAAACCTTAAACCCTAAACCCAACACCCTAAACCCTAGTCCCAAACCCTAACCCCAAACCTAAAACCCAAAGCCCTAAATCTGAAACCCAAAACCTAAACCCTAAACACTAAACCCTAAACCCTAAACCCTAAACCCTAAAACCCTGAACCCTAAAACAAACCCTAAACCCTAAAACCGAAATCCAAAACCCTAAATCATAAACTCTAAGCCCTAAAACCTAAACCCAAAAACCTAAACACCTAAACCCTAAACCCTAAACCCTAAACCCTATACCCTAAACCCTTAACACTATACCCTAACCCCAAACTCTAAACCCAAAACCCTAAACAATAAACCTTAGACCCTAAAAACCCTAAACCCTAAATTGTAACCCTGCCAAACCCTAAACCCTAAACTCGAAACCCTAAGCCCTAAACCCTATAACCCTAAACCCTAAACTCCAAACGCTATACACTAAACCCTAAACTCTAAACCTTAATCCCAAAATCCTAACCCCAAACCCAATACCCTAAACCCTAAAACCTAAACTCCGAAACCTAAACACCTAAACCCTAAACCCTAAACCCTAAACCCTAAACACTAAACCCTAAACCCTAACGCTAAACCCTAAATTCTAAACCCTAAACCCTAGACCCTAAAAACCCTAAACCCAAAACCCTAAACCCTAACCCCAAACCCTAAACCCTAAACCCGAAACCTTAAACCCTAAACCCTAATACCCTAAATGCTAAACCCTAAGTCCTAAACACTAAACCATAAACCCTATGTCCTAAACCCAAAATCCTAAACCCTAAACCCTAAACCCAAAACCCTAAACCCTTAACCCTAAACCCTAATACCCTAAACGCTAAACCCTAAGTCCTAAACACTAAACCTGAAACCCTATGTCCTAAACCCGAAATCCTAAACCCTAAACCCTAAACCCTTGACCCTAAAAACCCAAAACCCAAAACCCTAAACCCTATAACCCTAAACCCTAAACCCTAATTCCTAAACACTAAAACCCTATACCCTAATTCCTAAACACTAAAACCCTATACCCTATGCCCTAAACCCTGAACCCTAAACCCAAAACCCAAAACCCAAAAACCCAAAACCCTAAGTATTAAACACGAAACCCAAAACCATAAACCCTAAACACTAAACCCTAAAACCCTAATCCCTAAACCCTAAACCCTAAATCAAAACCACTAAGCCCTAAACCCTACACCATAAACCCTAAACACTAAACCCTAAAACCTAAACCCCTACACCCTAAACCCTAAACCCTAAACCCTAAACCCTAAACCATAAACCCTAAACCCTAAACCCTAAACCCTAAACCCTAAACACTAAACCCTAACCCCTAATCCCTAAAACCTAAACCCAAAACCCCAAACCCTAAACCCTCAACCCTAAACCGAAAATGCAAAACCTAAAACCCTAAACCTTAGACCCTAAAAGCCCTAAACCCTAAACCCTAAACCGTAACCCCGCCAAACCCTAAACCCTAAACTCGAAACCCTAAGCCCTACACCCTATAACCCTAAACCCTAAACTCCAAACCTTATACCCTAAAACCTAGATCATAAACCTTAAACCCTAACCCCAAACCCTAAACCCTAAACCTTAAACCCTAAACCATAGACCGTAAAAACCCTAAACCCTAAACCCAAAATCCTAAACCTGAAACTCTGAACCAAAACCCTAACCCCAAACCCTAAACCCTAAACCCAACAACCCTAAACCCTAAACCCTAAACCCTAACCCCTAAACCCTAAACCCTAAACCCTAAATCTTAAACCCTAAACCCTAAATCGTAAATACTAAACACTAAAGCCTAAACCTTAAACCCTGAACCCTAAACCCTAAAACCCTAAACCCTAAACCATTAACCCAAAACCCAAAACCTTACCCTCAACCCTAAAACCCTAAACCCTAAACCCTAAACCCTAAACCCCAAACCTTAAACCCTAAACCCTAAACCCTAAAACCTAAACCCTAAAACCCAAACTCCTAAACCCTAAACCCTAAACCCTAAACCCTAAACCCTAAGCACTAAACTCTAAACTGTTAGAATTGGTGTATTCCCAGGAGGGGGGGTGAATTGGATTTTTAAACTTTTCTCCTAGGTTGAAATAGGTGTTAGCAAAATATAAAAACCTAGAGACTTTTTATTCGGTTCCAAATACGCTAATGAATATGATATGTGGAAATTTAAATCAAGTGCATCATTTACATAATAACATACACGTGCGATAAATATAAAGTGCGACAATATACACAACACACGATATGTTATCGGGGTTCGGCCAACTGTGCCTACGTCCTCGCCTCTAGCTCGCAAGCCCGAGGATTCCACTAATAGCTCACTTAAGGGTGGAGCGGCACCATTTACAATCAGGTCAAATTAACACAGGGCTGACCTCAACCTACACGCCTTAATAGGACGACGCACCTAGCTTTCCTAATCGGGTCTAAGCCAATTCGGGACTATTCCAGGGCTAATCTCTCTTTTCAGGCCCATGCCTGGAAATACAACAAATGTGTATATAATCAAATGGTACAGTTATTATGCTTTCGTGTAAAGCAGATATGTACCCAAATACACACAATAACATACACCACAATATGATTCAATATGTAAGCTCAGTGTGGTCAAAATAGTTCAACTCTCATATATATTTTCTATCAGTGTAATGCGTACGTGAGAGTGCAAACCTATATTATCTTTGTATCACTAAATATTCAATCTAAATGCTCAAACAAAGATGTCAATCAAGTCTTGAATATTCCAGTCATCAGAATATCTCAATCGTGCAAATATCAAGTAATGTATATGCTTGGTTTGTAAAATATATTTAATCTTTGTATTAGCAAATAATATGTAAGTCAATGAATATTGCAACAAAGATCAATATCACAAACACAAATATATTTTCACAAATATATCAATATGAATCACACAAGATATTTGAGTATGTTTTGAAAATGATTTTGCAACCCAAAGACAAATACAAGCTTCCTAAGATATTGCAACACAAATGCAACTCTCAGAAGCTTAAGCAAGTCTTCTTAGGATAGGCTTATGAACGAAGCCCCCTAAGAATACTTAGGTTTAGCTCTCAAGAAAATTGAATCAATCAAATACAAATAGGAGAGCAAACTGATTTAGACTAACACTCAATCAACTTACAGAGGGTTTAATCAGTATGAGAAGGTAAGTATGAGTGTAGGAGGCTCAAAAATGAGTATTATAGGTTTTTGGATTTTCAAAGAATTCTCCCTAATCAAATTTGCTAATCTCTTTTTAATCTTAGCAAATGAGGAGCTATATATAAACATTGGAAGAATTATATCCGTTAGGACATGTAGGGTATTATTAATATTGTTTAAAATCATTTTAACCCTAATTAACCCTGTTTAAAAGTGTTTAACCGTGGTAAAAAATCAGGGCAACCCGAGAGGTCCGGTCGACCAGAACAATTTCGGTTGACTAGGTCTCATATGGTTCGGCCGACCAAGGTATTTTTGAGCTGAATGGTCGGTCGACCGAAAGTGCCTTTCCAAAGGCGATTTTCCATTTTTACCAAGGTTCGTTTGACTAGGCCATTTTGCACTAGCCGGTTCGGTCGACCAGACCGCTAGGGATTTTCCCGAGGACCCTCGGTCGACCAGGTAGTTGGATTACAAAAATGGTTCTGTCAACCACATGGTCAAAATGTTGACTAGAGAGGGTTTCGGTCGACCAAGGCTTTTTGAACTACATGGTTCGGTCGACCAGGGCCTTGGTCAATAGTTGACCAGAGAGGGTTTCGGTCGACCGGGGCTTTTTGAACTACATGTTTCGGTCGACCAGGACCTTGGTCAACAGTTGACCCAGGTTTGGTTCGGTCGACCAGGCCAAAATGAACTGTGTTGGCCAGTCGACCGAAAGTGCACAATGTGTGCATTTCGGTCCTGTCTTGAAACATACAAACCCTATTCAAGTTCCTAACAAACATATGTGCAAATGCGTGTCCTAGGGTCACTTGGGGTCCACAATTAAGACACCGAAAACCCTAAGGTCTTTCTAAGGTCATCTTCTAGTTCATATTTGGTTTGAGCTTACATAATAAATCATACATGTGTTGTGTGTGCTTATTACAAACCAAATATCCTAATTACTATTACAAACCCTTGAATAAATATAAAGTACAATACAATTAGAAAAAGGTCTTCAAGCTTTAAGCTTTCACGTGCCATCAATGTATCTGCTAATATAAACCTGCACATCAACTTGGCAGACATTAAATACCTGAGTATTTGTCATAATCAAAATGGGGATATAACCTATAGGGTCAACATAAACCCTAACGCTAAACCCTAAACCCTAAACCCTAAACCCTAAATCCTAAACCCTAAACCCTAACCCCGAACCCTAATCGCTAAACCCGAAACCCAAAACCCAAAACCCTAAACACTAAACCCTAAACCCTAAACACTAAACCCTAAACCTTAAACTCTAGACTTTAAACCCTAAACCCTAAACCCTAAACTCTAAACTCGAAACCCTAAACCTCAAACCATAAACCCTAAACCCTGAACCCTAAACCCTATACCTTAAACCCTAATACCCTAAACCTCAAACCCTAAAGCCGAAAACCTAAACTCCTAAACCCTAAACCCTAAATCATAGACCCTAAACCCTAAAACCTAAACACCTAAACCTTAAACCCTATACCCTAAACCCTATACACTAAACCCTAAACCCTAAACCCTAACCATGAAACCCTAAACACTAAACCCTAAACCCTAAACCCTAAACCCTAAACCCTAAACCCTAAGCCCTAAACCCTAAATACTAAACACTAAAGCCTAAACCCTAAACCCTAAACCCTAAACCCTAAACCCTAAACCCTAAACCCTAAACCCTAAACCCTAAATCCTAAACCCTAAAACCTAAACCCTAAACCCTGAAACCTAAACCCTAAACCCTAAACCCTAAACCCTAATGTTGACCTTATTGGTCATGCTCGGTTTTGGTAATGACAAATACTCCTATATTTAATGAGTATCTAGTTCATGTGCAGGTCTATATCAGCAGACACATTGATGGCATGTGAAAGCTCAATGCTTGAAGACTAGTCCGTGTTTTTCAGTTGTAATATATCTCTTTGTGGTCAAAATTGGTCTGTAATAGTAATTAGGATATTTGGTTTGTAATAAGCACACACAACACATGCATGGTTTATTTTGTAAGCTCAAACCAAAAAGTGACCATAGAATGCCCTTCGAACACATACATTTTCACATATACTTGTTAGGCACTTGAATAGGGCTTGTATCCTTCAAGACGGGACCGAAATGCACACTTGGTGCACTTTCAGTCGACCGACCAACACAGTTCATTTTGGCCTGGTCGACCGAACCGGACTTGGGTCAACGGTTGACCAAGGTCCTGGTCGACTGAACCATTGCAGTTCAAATAGCCCCGGTCGATCGAAACCTCCTTGGGTCAACAGTTGACCAAGGCCCTTGTCGACCAAACCAGGTAGTTCAAAAAGCCATGGTCGACCGAAACCCCCTGGGGTCAAAAGTTTGACCATCTGGTCGACCGAGAGAAAAATGAACTCCAACAACTTGGTCGACCGAGGCTCCTCGGGAGAAATCCCAGTGGTCTGGTCGACCCGAACCGGCCAATTCAAATTGGCTCGGTCGACCGAACCTCGGAGATTTGAAAAATCGCCCTCTCCTGGTCGACCGAGCCCTTAGTTCAAAATTCCCCTAGTCGACCAAACCATATGAGACTTGGTCGACCGAAACATTTCTAGTCGACCAGACCTCTCAGGTTGCCTTGATTTTTACCGTAGTTAAATATTTTTTAAACAGGGTTAAAATGGTTTAAGTGTCATTAAACTTTTCTAATAATTCCTAATAGGTCCCCAACTGTCAAAAACTTTGGTATGTTTATATATACCCTTTCATTTGGGAGAATTAAGCATCGATTAGCAAATATATTCAAAAATTCTCTCTCAAGTTAAATACATCCTACTTCTCATACTCTTGTAAAATCCACTCAAACTTACTCTCTTCCATTGCCAAAAGCCTTTGTAAGTTGATTGAGTGATTGTATTGATAAGTTTGCTCTCATTCTTTGATTGTTTGAATCGTTTTTCGAGAGAGCATTACTTAAGCATTCTTAGGGGGCTTTTCTCATAAGCCTATCCTAAGAAGACTTTGCCAAGCTTCTGAGTATTGCATTTTAAGTTGCATTATCTTAGGAAGCTTTGTATTTGTCTTTGGTTTGCAAAAACATTTTCAAACTCACTCAAATATCTTGTGAAATCTTTATTGAACTATTTGTGAAAATATATTTGTGTTTGATACATTAGTCTTTGTGGCAATATTTATTCAAGTATATATCATTTGCTGAATACAAAGATTATCTATTTTGCAATCCAAGCATATACATATTCATGTGATAGAGATATTCTACTGAGTGATATTCTTGAGGCTTGGTTGGTATTCTGTGTGAACACATTTGATTGAAACATTTTGAAATACACAGATTATTATTGATACTCTCACGTACTCACTACACTGATAGTAAACCCAAAACCCAAAACCCTAAAATCCAAACCCTAAACACTAAACCCTAAATACTAAAAACTAAAGACTAAACCCAAAACGCTAAACCCTAAACCGTGAACACTAAACCCAAAACCCTAACCCTAACCCTAACCCTAAACATTAAAGCACAAACTCTAAACCACAAATTCTAAACCCTAAACCCTAAACACTAGACCCTAAAAACCATAAACCCTAAACCCTAAACCCAAACCCTAACCCCATACCCTCAATCCTAACCCCTAAATCCTAAGCCCTAAACCCTAAACCCAAAACCTTAAACCCTAAAACCAAAATCGTAAACCCTAAACCTTAAACCCTAAACACTAAACACTAAAGCCTAAACCAACAACGCTAAACCGTAAACCCTAAATCGTAAACCCAAAGTCCAAAACCCTAAACCCTAAACCCTAAAACCTAAATTCTAAACCCTAAAACTTAAACCATAAACCCTAAACCCTAATGCTAAACCAAAAATTCTAAACCCTAAACCCTAAACCCTAAACCCTAAACCCTAAACCCAAAACTTTAAACCCTAAACCCTAAACCCTAAACCATAAACCCTGATACCCTAAACCCTAAGTCCTAAACACTAAACCTTAAACCCTAAGTCCTAAACCAAAAAACCTAAACTCTAAACCCTAACCCTGAACCCTAAACCATAAACCTAAACCCTAAACACTAAACCCTAAACCCTAAACCCTTAACCCTAAAACCCTAAACCCTAAACCCTAAACCTTAAAACTAACCCTAAACCCTACATCCTAAATCCAAAACCCTAAACCCTAAACCCAAAACCCTAAACCCTAAACACCTAAACCCCAAGCCCTAAACCCTAAACCCTAAACCTTAAACCCTAAACCGAAAACGCTAAACCCTAAACCCTAAATACTAAACACAAAAGCCTAAACCCTAAACCCTAAACCCTAAACCCTAAACCCTAAACACTAAATCCTAAACCCTAAATCCAAAACCCTAAACCCTAAACCCTTAACCGTAAACCCTAAAACCTAAAACCTAAACTCTAAAACCTAAACACCTAAACCCTAAACCCTAAACCCTAAATCCAAAATCCTAAACCCTAAACACTAAACCCTAAACCCTAACACTAAACCCTAAATTCTAAACCCTAAACCCCAAACCCTAAACCCTAGACCCTAAAAACCCTAAACCCAAAACCATAAACCCTAACCCCAAACACTAAACCCTAAACTCGAAACCCTAAACCCTAAACCCTAAATCCAAAACCCTAATACCCTAAACCCTAAACCCTAACTCCAACACACTAAATCTAAAACCCTAAGTCCTAATCCCCAAACCTTAAATCCCAAACCCTAACCCTAAAACTCAAAACCGTAAACCCTAAACCCTAGACCCTAAAAACCCTAAACCCTATACCCAAAACCTTAAACCCTAAACCCTATAACCCTAAACCCTAAACCTTAAATCCTAAACACTAAAACCCTAAACCTATGCCATAAACCCTAAACCCTAAACCTTAAACCCTGAACCCGAAACTCTAAACCCTAAACCCTAAATGCTGAACACTAAACCCTAAACACTAAACCCTAAACCCTAAATCAAAAACACTAAGCCCTAAACCGTAAACCCTAAACACTAAACCCTAAAACTGAAGCACCTACACCCTAAACCTTAAACCCTAAACCCTAAACCTTAAACCATAAACCCTAAACCCTAAACCCTAAGCCCTAAACCCTAAACCCTAAACCCTAAACCCTAAACCCTAAGCCCTAAACCCTAGACCCTAAAAACCCTAAACCCAAAACTTTAAACCCTAGCCCCAAACCCTAACCCAAAACAAGAAACCCTAAGCCCTAAATCTGAATCCCTAAACCTAAACCGTAAACACTAAACCCTAAACCCTAAAACCCTGAACCCTAAAACTAACCCTAAACCCTAAATCCAAAACCCTAAACCCTAAACCCTAAACCCTAAACCCGAAACCCTAAAACCTAAACCCAAAAACTTAAAAACCTAAACCCAAAACCCTAAACCCTAAACCCTAAACCCTAAACCCTAAACCCTAAACCCTAAACCCTAAACCCTAAACCCTAAATCAAAGACCCTAAAAACCCTAAAACCCCGCCAAACCCTAAACCCTAAACTCGAAACCCTAAGCCCTAAACCCTATAACCCTAAACCCTAAACTCCAGACCCTATACCGTAAACCTAAAACCCTAAGTCCTAAACCCTAAACACTAAACCTTAAACACAAAACCCTAAACCCTAAGCCCTAAACAGTAAATACTAAACAATAAACCCTAAACCCTAAACCATAAAATTTAAACCCTAAACCCTAAACCCTAAACCCTAAACAATAAACCCTAAACCCTAAACCCTTGACCCTAAAAACACTAAACCCCAAACCCTAAACCCTAAACCCCAAGCCCCCCAAACCCTATTCCCTAAACTCGAAACCCTAAACCCTAAACCCAAAACCGTATAACCCTAAACCCAAAACACTAAACCCTAAACCCTAAACCCCAAACCCTAAGCCCTAAACCCTAAACCCCAAACCTTAAACATTAAACCCTAAACCCTAAACCCTAACCCTAAACAGTAAATACTAACCACTAAACCCTAAACCCTAAACCCTAAACCCTAAACCCCAAACCCAAAACAATAAAACTTAAACCTAAAACCCTAAACCCTAAAGCCTAAACCCTAAACGCTAAAACCCTAAACCCTAAACCCTAAACCCAAAATCCAAAACCCTAAACCCTAAACCCTAAAGTCTAAACCCTAAACCCCTAGCCCTAAACCCCGAACCCTAAACCTAAGCACCTATACCCTAAAACCTAAATCCTAAACCCTAAACTCTAAAACCTAAGCACTAAAACCTAAACCCTAAACCCTAACCCCTAACCCATAAATCCTAAACCCTAAACCCTAAACCCTAAACCCTAGACCCTAAAAGCCCTAAACCCAAAACCCCAAACCCTGAACCCAAACCTGAAACCTTAAACCCTAAATCCGAAAACCTAAACCTAAACCCTAAACACTAAACTCTAAACCCTAAACCCCAAAACTAACCCTAAACCCTAAAACCTAAACCCTAAAACAAAAACACCAAAACTCAAAACCCAAAACCCTAAAACCCAAACCCTAAACACTAAACCCTAAATACTAAAAACTAAAGACAAAACCCAAAACGCTAAACCCTAAACCCTAAACCCTAGACCCTAAAGCTCGAAACCCTAAACCCAAAACCCTAAACCCTAAATAATAAACACTAAAGCCAAAACCCTAAACAGTAAACCCTAAACCCTAAACCCTAAACCCTAAACTCTAAAACATAAACACTAAAATCTAAACACCTAAACCTAAACCCTAAACCCTAAACCCTAAATCGTAAACCCTAAATCCAAAACCCTAGACCCTAAAACCTAAACTCTAAACCCTAAAACTTAAACCCTAAACCCTAAACCCCAAACTCTAAACAAAAAATCCTAAAACCCTAATGCTAAACTAAAAATTCTAAATCCTAATACCTAAACCCTAAACCCTAGACCCTAAAAGCCGAAACCCAAAACCCAAAACCCTAAATAATAAACACTGAAGGAAAAACCCTAAACCCTAAACCCTAAACTCTAAAACCTAAACTCTAAAATCTAAACACCTAAACCTAAACCCTAAACCCTAAACCGTAAAGCCTAAACACTAAACCCTAAACCCTAACGCTAAACCCTAAATTATAAACCCTAAACCCTAAACCCTAGAACAAAAACCCTAAACCTAAACCCTAAACCCTAACCCCAAACCCTAACCCTAAACTTGAAACCCTAAACCCTAAACCCTAAACCCTAAACCCAAATAACCTAAACCCTAAGTCCTAAACCCTAAACCCTAAACCCTAAGCCTAAATCGTAAACCCTAAACCCCAAACCCTAAACCCTAGACCCTACAAAGCCTAAACCCTAAACCCAAAACCCTATAACCCTAAACCCTAAACCCTAAACCCTAAATCCTAAACAATAAAACCCAAAACCCTATGCCCTAAACCCTAAACCCTAAAACTTAAACGCTAAACCCAAAACTTAAAACCCTGAACCCTAAACCCGGAATACTAAACACTAAACCCAAAACCATAAACACTAAACACCAAACCCTTAAACCATAAACCCTAAACCCTAAATCAAAAACACTAAACCCTAAACACTAAGCCCTAAAACCTAAACCTTAAAACCTAAGCACCTACACCCAAAACCCTAAACCCTAAACCCAAAACCCTAAACTCTACACCCAAAGCCCTAAAACCTAAACCCTAAACCCTAAACACTAAACCCTAACCCCTAAACCCTAAACCCTAAACCCTAAACCCTAAGCCCTAGACCCTAAAAGCCCTAAACCCAAAACCCAAAACCCTAACCCGAAACACAAACCTTAAACTTGAAACCCTAAACCCTAAATCCGAAAACCTAAACCTAAACCCTAAACCCTAAACCCTAAACCCTAAAACTAACCCTAAACCATAAACCCTAAATCCTAAACCCTAAACACTAAACCTTAAAACCTAAACCCTAAAACCAAAACACCTAAACCCAAATCCCAAACACTAAACCCTAACCCTAAACCCTAAACCCTAAACCCTAAACCCTAAATCATAAACCCTAATCCCTAAACCTAAACCCCAAACCCAAAACCCAAAACCCTAAACCCTAAACCCTAGACCCTAAAAACCCTAATCCCTAAACCCAAAACCCTAACCCCAAACCCTAAATGCTAAACCCGAAACCCTAAACCGTAAATGTTAAACCCTAAACCCTAAAACCTAATACCCTAAACCCAAAGTCCAAAACCCTAAACCCTAAACCCTAAACCTAAACCCTAAACCCTAAACCGTAAACCCTAAACCCTAAACCCTAGACCCTACAAACCCTAAATCCTAAACCTAAAACCCTAAACCCTATAACACTAAACCCTAAACCCTAAATCCTAAACACTAAAACCCTAAACCCTATGCCCTAAACCGTAAACCTGAAACGCTAAACCGAAAACCTAAAACCCTGAACCCTAAACCCTGAATACTAAAAACTAAACCCAAAACCCTTAAACCATAAACCCTAAACCCTAAACCCCAAATCAAAAACACTAAACCCTAAACACTAAGCCCTAAAACCTAAACCTTAAAACCTAAGCACCTATACCCAAAACCCTAAACCCTAACCAACCCTAAACTCTAAAACCTAAGCCCTGAAAGCTAAACCCTAAACCCTAAACACTAAACCCTAACCCCTAACCCCCAAATCCTAAACCCTAAACCCTAAACCCTAAAAGCCCTAAACCCAAAACCCAAAACCCTAACCCCAAACCTGAAACCCTAAACCCTAAATCCGAAAACCTAAACCTAAACCCTAAACACTAAACCCTAAACCCTAAACCCTAAACCATAAACCCTAAATCAAAAACCCTAAACCCTAAACCCTAAACCCTAAACCCAAAACCCTAAAACCTAAACCCTAAAACCAAAACACCTAAACCCAAAACCCAAAACCCTAAAACCCAAACCCTAAACACTAAACCCTAAATACTAAAAACTAAAGACAAAACCCAAAACGCTAAACCCTAAACCATAAACACTAAACCCAAAACCCTAACCCTAACCCTAAACCCTAAACCACAAACTCTAAACCACAAACTCTAAACCCTAAACCCTAAACCCTAGACCCTAAAAACCATAAACCCTAAACCCTAAACCCAAACCCTAACCCCGCACCCAAAATCCTAACCCCTAAACCCTAAACCCTAAACCCTAAACCCTAAACCTTAAACCCTAAACCCAAAATCGTAAACCCTAAACCCTAAACCCTAAACACTAAACACTAAAGCCTAAACCCACAACGCTAAACCCTAAACCCTAAATCGTAAACCCTAAATCCAAAACCCTAAACCCTAAACCCTAAACCCTAAAACCTAAACTCTAAACCCTAAAACTTAAACCCTAAACCCTAAACCCCAAACTCTAAACAAAAAACCCTAAACCCTAATGCTAAACCCAAAATTCTAAACCCTAAACCCTAAACCCTAAACCCTAGACCCTAAAACCCGAAACCCTAAACCCTAAACCCTAAACCCTAAAACCTAAATAATAAACACTAAAGCCAAAACCCTAAACCCTAAACCCTAAACCCTAAACCCTAAAACCTAAACTCTAAAATCTAAACACCTAAACCTACACCCTAAACCCTAAACCCTAAACCCTAAACCGTAAATCCTAAACACTAAAGCCTAAACCCTAATGCTAAACCCTAAATTATAAACCCTAAACCTTAAACCCTAACCCCAAACCCTAAACCCTAAACTTGAAAACCTAAACCCTAAACCCTAAACCCTAAAACTTAAACCCTAAACCCTACTATCCTAAACCCTAAGTCCTAAACCCTAAACCCTAAACCCTAAACCCCAAACCCTAAACCCTAAACCCTAAACCCTACAAACCCTAAACCTTAAACCCAAAACCCAAAACCCAAAACCTTATAAACCTAACCACTAAACCCTAAATCCTAAACACTAAAGCCCAAAAGCATATGCCCTAAACCTTAAACCCTAAACCCTAAACCCTAAACCTTAAACGCTAAACCCAAAACTTAAAACTCTGAACCCTAAACCCTAAATACTAAACACTAAACCCAAAACCATAAACACTAAACCCCAAACCCTTAAACCATAAACCTTAAACCCTAAACCCTAAATAAAAAACACTAAACCCTAAACACTAAGCCCTAAAACCTAAACCTTAAAACCAAAGCACCTACACCCAAAACCCAAAACCCTAGACCCTAAACCCTAAACCCTAAACTCAAAACCCTAAGCACTAAAACCTAAACCCTAAACACTAAACACTAAACCTTAACCCCAAACCCCTAAACCCTAAACCCTAAACCCTAAACCCTAGACCCTAAAAGCCCTAATCCCAAAACCCTAAACCCTAACCCGAAACCCTAACCTTAAACCTGAAACCCTAGACCCTAAATCTGAAAACCTAAACAAAAACCCTAAACACTAAACCCTAAACCCTAAACCCTAAAACTAACCCTAAACCATAAACCCTAAATCCAAAACCCTAAACCCTAAACCCTAAAACCTAAACCCTAAAACCAAAACACCTAAACCCAAAACCCAAAACCCTAAAACCCAAACCCTAAACACTAAACCCTAACCCCAAACCCTAAACCCTAAACCCTAAACCCCAAATCATAAACCCTAAACCTGAAACCTAAACCCCAAACCCAAAACCTTAAACCCTAAACCCTAGACACTACAAACCCTAAACCCTACACTCAAAACCCTAAATCCAAAAACCCTAAACCTTAAACCCTAAACCATAAACTGTAAACCCTTGACCCTAAAAATCCAAAACCCAAAAACCAAAACACTAAACCCCAAGCCCGCCAAACCCTAAACGCCAAACTTGAAACCCTAAACCCTAAACCCTAAACCCTATAACCCTAGACCCTAAACGCTAAACCCTAACCTGAAAAAACCAAACCCTAAGCCCTAAACCCTAAACCCTAAACCTTAAAAACCCAAAACCCAAAACCCTAAACAGAATACTAAACACTAAAACCTAAACCCTAAACCGTAAAACTTGAACCTAAAACCCTAAACCATAAACCCTAAACCCAAAAATTTTAACCCTAAACGCTAAGTCCAAAACCCTAAACCCTAAACCCTAAACCCTAAACACTATACTCTAAACCCTAAAACCTAAACCCTAAATCCCAAAAATGAAAACCCTAAACCCTAAACCCTAGACACTACAAACCCTAAATACTAAACCCAAAACCCTAAATCCAACAACCCTAAACCCTAAACCCTAAATCCAAAACCCTAAACCCTAAACCTAAACCCTAAAAGCTAAACTCTAAACCCGAAAACTTAAACCCTAAACCGTACACCCTAAACCCTAAACAAAAAACCCCAAACCCTAACGCTAAACCCAAAATTCAAAACCCTAAACCCTAAACCCTAAACACTAGACCCTAAAAACGCAAAACCCTAAATACTAAACACTAAAGCCCAAACCTTAAACGCTAAACCCTAAACCCAAAACCCTAAACCCTAAACCCTAGACTATAAAATCTAAACACCTAAACCACAAATCCTAAACCGTAAACCTTAAACCCTAAACCCTTAACGCTAAACCCTAAACCTTAAACACTAAACCCTAAACCAAAACACTAAACGCTAAATTATAAACCCTAAGCCCAAAATCCTAAACCAAACCCCTAAACCCTACACCCCAAACCCTAACCCCAAACCCTAAACCCCAAACCCTAAACCCTAAACCTAACCTCCCCAAACCCTAAACCCAAAATTCGAAACCCTAAGCCCTAAACACTATAACCCAAAACCCTAAACCCTATACCTTAAACCTTAAACCCTACGCCCTAAACAATAAACCCTAAACCTTAAACAAAAAACCCAAAACCTTAAACCCTAAACCCAAAACAGTAAATACTAAACCCTAAACCCTAAACCCTAAACCCTATACCCTAAACCCAAAACCCAAAACCCTAAACCTTAAACCTTAAACCCTAAACCATAAACCCAAAACCATAAACCGTAAACACCTCACCCTAAAAATACAAAACCCAAAAACCAAAACACTAAACCCCAAGCTCGCCAAACCCTAAACCCTAAACTCGAAATCCTAAACCCTAAACCCTAAACGCTAAACCCTAAACCGAAAACACCAAACCCTAAGCCCTAAACCCTAAACCCTAAACCTTAAACACTAAACCCAAAACCCAAAACCCTAAACAGAAAATACTAAACACTAAAACCTAAACCCTAAACCGTAAAACTTGAACCTAAAACCCTAAACCATAAACCCTAAACCATAAAACCCTAAACCCTAAACGCTAAGTCCAAAACCCTAAACCCTAAACCCTAAACACTAAACCCTAAACCCTAAAACCTAAACCCTAAATCCCAAAAATGAAAACCCTAAACCCTAAACTCTAAACCCTAAACCCTGAACCGTAAACCCTAAGCCCCAAACCCTAAACCCTAGCACTAAACCCTAAACCCTAAACATTAAATGCCCCATAACCATTAAACTCTAAAACCTAAACCCTAAACCATAAACCCTAAACCCTAAACCCTTAACCCTAAACCCTACACCCCAACCTTAAACGCTAAACTCTAAACCCTATAACCAAAACCCTAAACCCTAAACCCTAACCCTAAACCCTAACCCCAAACCGTAAACCCTAAACCTTAAACCCTAAACCCTAAACCCTAAACCCTACACCCCAACCCTAAACACTAAACGCTAAACCCTATAACCAAAACCCTAAACCCAAAACCCTATAAACCGAAACCCTAAACCCTAAACCCTAAACCCTAAACCCTAGACACTAAAAACCCTAAACCCTAAACCCTAAACCATAACCCTAAACCATAACCCTAAACCCTAAATCTGAAACCCTAAACCTAAACCCTAAACCCTAAACCCTAAACCCTACACCCTAAAACTAACCCTAAACCCTAAATCCAAAATCCTAAACCCTAAACCCTAACACCAAAACCCTAAAACAAAAAAACCTAAACCCAAAACCCCCAACCTTAAACACTAAACCCTAACCCAAACCCCTAAACCCTAAACCCTAAACCCTAAACCCTAACCCCCGAAACCCTAAACCCTAAATTCGAAACCCTAAGCCCTAAACCCTATAACCCAAAACCCTAAACCCTAAACCCAATACTCTAAACCTTAAATCCTAAGCCCTAAACCCTAAACACTAAACCTTAAACAAAAAACCCAAAAACCTAAACCCTAAACCCTAAATAGTAAGTACTAAACATTAAACCCTAAACCCTAAACCCTATACACTAAACGCAAAACCGTAAAATTTAAACCCAAAACCCAAAACCCTAAACCCTAAACGCTAAACCATAAACCCAAAACCAAAAACACTAAACCCTTGACCCCAAAAACCCAAAACCCTAAACCCCAAGCCCGCCAAACCCTAAACCCTAAACTCGAAACCCTAAAACCTCAACCCTTAACCCTATAACCCTAAACCCGAAATGCTAAACCCTAAACCCAAAACCCCAAACCCCAAACCCTAAGCCCTAAACCCCAAACCCTAAACCTTAAAAACTAAACCCAAAACCCAAAACCCAAAACTCTAAATAGTAAATACAAAACACTAAACCCAAAACCCTAAACAGTAAAACTTAAACCTAAAACCCTAAACCCTAAACCCTAAACCCAACACCCTAAAACCTTAAATGCTAAATCCAAAACCCTAAACCCTAAACCCTAAGCCCTAAACCCTAAACCCTAAACCCTAAGCCCTAAACCCTAAACCCTAGCACTAAACCCTAAATCCTAAAACCGTAAACCCTAAAACCCTAAACCATAAACATTAAACCCAACACCATAACCATTAAACCCTAAAACCTAAACCCTAAACCCTAAACCCTAAACCCTAAACACTACACCCCAACCCTAAATGCTAAATGCTAAACCCTATACCCAAAACCCTAAACTCTAAACCTAAACCCTAAACCCTAACCCGAAACTGTAAACTGTAAACCCTAACCCCTAACCCAACTCCAAACCCAAAAGCCCAAACCAAAAACCCTAAAACCTAAACACCATAACCCGAAACACTAAACCCTAAAACCTAAACCCTAAACCCTAAACCCTAAACCCTAAAACCCTAAACCCTAAACCCTAAACATTAAACCCAAAACCCAAAACCATAAACCCTAAACCCTAAACATTGAATACAAACCCCTAAACCCTAAACCCTAAACCCAAAACCCCAAAACCACAAACCGAAAACCCAAAACCCTAAACCCTAAATCCTAAAACCTAAACCATAAAACCTAAACATGTAAACCCTAAACCCTAAACCCTAAACCCTAAATCCTAAACACCAACCCCTAAACCATAATGCTAAACCCTAAACCCTAACCCCAAACCCAAAACCTTAAACTCAAAACCCTAAACCTTAACCCTAAGCCCTAAACCCTTAACCCTAAACCCTAAACCTTAAACCCTAAACTCTAATACCCAAAAACCTAAACTCTAAATCCTAAACACTAACCCTAAACCCCAAATCCTAAACGCTAAACCCTAAACCCGAAAACCTAAACCCCTAAACCCTCAGCCCTAAATCGTAAACCCTAAACCCTAGAACCTAAACCCTAAAACCTAAACACGTAAACCCCAAACCATAAACCCTAAACCCTAAACCCTATACCCTAAACACTAAAGACTAAACCCTAAACCCTAACCTTTAAACCCTAAACACTAAACCCTAAACGCTAAACCCTAAACCCTAAACACTAAACCCTAAACCCTAAACCCTAACCCTAAACCATAACCCCAAACCCAAAACCCTAAATCCAAAACCCAAAACCCTAAAGCGTAAACCCTAAACCCTAAAAATGAAACACCTAAACCATAAACCATTAACCCTAAATCGTAAACACTAAACCCTAAACCCTAAACCCTAAATCCTAAACCCTAGAACCTAAACCCTAAAAACTAAACACCTAAACCCTAAACCATAAACCTTAAACCCCAAACACTATACCCTAAACCCCAACCCTTAAACCATGAACACTAAACCCTAAATGTTAAACCCTAAACCCTAAACGCAAACCCTAAACCCTAAACCCTAAACCCTAACCCTAAACCATAACCCTAAACCCTAAACCCAAAACCCAAAACCCTAAATCCAAAACCATAAACCCTGAACCCTAAACCCTCAACCGTAAACCCTAAACCCAAAACCCTAAAACCAAAACACTAAAACTGAAACACCTAAACCCTAAACCCCAAACACTAAATCCTAAACCCTAAACACTATACCCTAACCCTAAACCCTAAACCCTAAACCTTAGACCCTAAAAACCCAAAAGACAAAACCTTAAACCCTAAACCCAAACCCTAACCGCAAACCCTAAACCGTAAACCCGAAACCCTATAACCCTAAACCCTAAACCCTAAACCCTAACCCCTAAACCCTAAGCCCTAAACACCAAACCCTAAACCCAAAACCTTAAACCCAAAACCCTAAATACTAAACACTAAAGCCTAAAGCCTAAAGCCTAAAACCCAAAACCCAAAACAGTAAATCCAAA
>NW_026651757.1:117500-119740 GCF_029873635.1 Malania oleifera | reverse complement strand
CCTAAACCCTAAACCCTAAACCATAAACACTAATTCCCGAAACCCTAAATCCTAATTCAAAAACCCTACACACTAAACCCCAAATGCTAAACCCTAAACCCTAAATCCTAAACGCTAATACCAAAACCCAAAACCCAAAACCCTAAAGCTAAACACTAAATTCTAAACACTAAACCCTAAACCCTAAACCCTAAACCCTAAAACCATAAACCCTAAACCCTATAACCCTAAACCCTAAACCGATGAACCCGAGACCCTAAACACTAAACCCAAACACTAAACACAAAACCGTAAACCCTAAACCCTAAATCCTAAACCCCAAATCCTAAATACTAAACACTAAACCCCAAACCCTCAACCCTAAGCCCTAAACCCTAAACCCTAAACCCATAACCCTAAACCCTAAACCCATAACCCTAAACCCAAAACCCTAAAACCTAAACCCAAAACCCTAAAACCTAAACCCCAAACCCTAAACCCTAAACGCTAGATACTAAACACTAAACCCTAAACCCTAAACCCTAAACCCTAAATCCAAAACCCTAAAACCTAAACCCTAAACACTAAACCTAAAACCCTAATTTCAAAAGCCCAAATATAAATCCCCTAAACGCTAAACCCTAAACACTAAACCCAAAACCAAAACCCTAAAACCTAAATACTAAAGACTAAACCTAAAACCCAAAACCAAAAACCGTAAGCCATAAACCCTAAACCCTAAACCCTAAACCCAAAACCCTAAACCCTAAAACATAAGCCCTAAACCCTAAAACCCTATAACCTTAAACCCTAAACCCTAAATCTGAGACCCTATACACTAAACCCAAACCTTAAACCCTAAACCATAATACACTAAACCCTAAACCCTAAATCCTAAACCCTAAACCCTAAATACTAAACACTAAACCCTAAACCCTACGTCCCTAAACCCTAAACCCAAAAACGCTAAACCCTAAACCCTAAATCCAAAACCCTAAACACCAAACCCTAAACCCTAAACCCTAAACACTAAACCCAAAATGCTAAACCCATAACCATAAACCCTAAACCCTAAACCCATAACACTATACCCTAAACCCGAAACCCCAAACCCAAAACATGAACTCCCAAACCCTAAACCCTAAATAAATAACACTAAACCCTAAACCCTTAAACCCTAAACCACAAACTTTAAAAACCCTAAACACTAAACCCTAAACGAAAAACCCAAAACCCAAAACCCTAAACCCTAAAACCTGAACGCGTAAAACCTAAACCCCAAACCCAAAACCCTAAACCCCAAACACCTAAAACCAAATCCCTAAAACCTAAACCCTAAGCCCTAGACACTAAACCCTAAACCCTAACCAAGAACACTAAACCATAAACCCTAAACCCTAAACCCTAAACCCTAAGCCCTAAATCCAAAACCCTAAACCCAAAACCCTAAACCCTAAATCCAAAACCCTAAACACCAAACCCTAAACCCTAAACCCTAAACCCTAATTCCCTAAACCCTAAACCCAAAAACCCGAAACCCTAAACCCAAAATCCAAAAACCCAAACACCAAACCCTAAACCCTAAAACCTAAACCCTAAACTCAAAACGCTAAACCCATAACCATAAACCCAAAACCCCAATCCCTAAACCCATAAAACTAAACCCTAAACCCTAAACCCCAAACTCTAAACACTAACTCCCAAACCCTAAACCCTAAACCCAAAATACTAAACACTAAACCCTAAACCCTAAACCCTTAAAACCTAAACTGTAGACCCTAGAAACCCTAAACCCTATAACCCTAAACCCTAAACCATAAACCCTAAACCCTAAATCCAAAACCCTAAACCCTAAACCCCAAACCCTAAAACCCTAAACCCTAAACCCAAAACCCTAAACCCTAAACACTAAACACTAAACCCTAAACCCTAAACCCTAAACCCTAAACCCTAAACCCTAAATCCCAAACCCTAAACCCTAAATACAAAACACTAAACCCTAAACCCTAAACCCTAAACACTAAACCCTAAAACCCTAAATCCTAAACCCTAAACCCTAAGCCCAAAACCCTAAAACCTATATGCTAAACCCTAAACGCTAAAGCCTAAACACCTAAAACCTAAACCCTAAATGCTAAACCCGAAATTGTAAACCCTAAACCTTAGAACCTAAAAACAATAAACCCCGATCCCTAAACCGTAAACCCAAACACTAACCCCAAACCCTAAACCCTAAACCTTAAACTCTAAACCCTAAACCC